>NC_047040.1:49646441-49949471 GCF_011762595.2 Tursiops truncatus | reverse complement strand
CACCAGTCATGTTGGATTAGGGCCCACCCTAATGATCTCATTGTAACTTAATTAGATCTTAAAAAACCCTACCTCCAAATACAGTTGCATTCTGAGGTACTGGGGTTAGGCTTCCAACATACGAATTTGGGGAGGATAGAATTCTGCCCATAGCAGTGATCTTTAGTGAGTTTTACTCTTTGGAGGAACCGTCATTCCTGTTTTACTCTTCGGGTCCATAGAGTTATTTTGGAGTTCTTGCAGGCGTGCTCTCTGCCTGTGTCCCCAGCCCAAACACTCACACTAATAATCCTTCCCAAAACAAATCTTACACTGCTTTTCGTGAAAATTTCTTGGGGCTCCAGCTGGAGATGAATGCTACAGCGCTCCTGCATTGTGTATCAGTTTCAACAGAAAGACAACATCCCCATTCAGCCTTCTCCTGTATGTAAGCTGAACTGCTTTGGTTTTGCAAGGCTAGGTTTATAAATATAATTCCTTTCTCTTTCCACCTTGCAGAAATTTGTGAAAACATCAGAATATCATATCTGTAGAATATCATATCATATGACATATGATATATCATATCATATCCTTTCTTGACTTTACAGTGCCATGGATTTTAAAATCTACCTTCACTGTTTATTTCAAAGAGAATTTGGGAGGGAAGAAGAATATGTGTGCTTTGTATGGCATGTTGAGCCAGAAGCTAACTATACAATTGTATACTATTATATTTGTATTTCTAATTTGGTTTATATAGAAACATTGTATATATTGTTTCTTAATCCTCAAAACAGTCTTGAGAGTTAGCTGTGACCTGGTCTGACCACCGACAGTCCTGGGCCCTTTATTGATAAAGCTGATAATGATACTCATATCACAGAGCTTTTAGGATACAGAGAGGTTGGGTATTTAATTTGGATATAGCACCTGGCATATAGCAGACTCTCTGAAAATATTAGTTTATTTGTCTGGTGCTAAGTCCTATAGCATTTTTAGGCCCCAGGCAACTATACCCACAGCATAGTTATGCCATTACAGTGGACTGCAATGCCCACTCCCTTGCCAGAAATATTCTTGTGTATAGCTCCCTGTGCTACTGGCTTATTTTTACGTTACTAGTTTGTAAAATCCCTCCCCTAAGGATTCACTTATATGAAAAAGTTAATAAAATTTCTGAGATTGGTTGCTGTAAGACACTGTTAAATAGAATATGATCAAAATGTTTTTCCTTGTATAGAGGTATCCCTTTAAGCTGATTAGATGTTTGTGCCCATTGAACATAAGAAAAAAGCTCGTATGTTTCTTAGGCTAATCAGATTTGACTCATATTGTTTTAATGTGCAGGGATCTTGCAAGATTGAGAATTGTTGACTCACAATTAGTGCAATAAAATCCTTACAGTGGTCTTGTGCCATTTTTGTTTCATTTGCCTCTTTTGCTTCTTTTTCTGTTCCCCTTTACTTTCTGATGTGTCTTTGGGGCTTGGATTACAAATCTGAATATACAGTATGGATTTGGTGCATCAGATCTTTTTATGTGCCCAAGTCACTGATCTGCTACGATATGTGACTAGTGTTTCCAGGCTGATTCATAATCCTAGGTGAGGGAGCGATCTTCTTTGTTCAGGATCATTGAATTTCACAAGAATGGAGAATTAAATGAAAGCTCAAAGTACATTAACTGTTAAATTTTAAAACACTGAGAATTTCAAGGGAAACATACTCCATATGTATCTCATGTGTTTACAACTTTCCTTGTCAAAATGTTTTCCTGTTAAACTCAGAGATACCCAGGATGTCAGTTAAGTCTTTAAAGGCTCCTCATTTAATCGTGTAATAAGAAATTGTGTTCTGGCAAGTAAATGAGGTCCTGTGTCTCTTCTAAGTCCTCTATTCCTCAACAGTTAGTTGTTTTTATCAGCCCCAAATCAAGGGATTTAAGACACAGATCCATTTTCAAATGGTTGAATGCTATTATAGCCATATATTAAATAAGAAGAGAGAGAGAGCAGGAGGCGGGGGGAGAGGGAGAATCTCACCACTGTTTTGATTTAGAAATCTTTAGAAATCTTAAGGAAAAGGAGAAGACTGTAGAAAAAGAATTTTCCTTTATTTCTAAGATGAAGAACTTAATTCTTCAATTTGGAGAGATGCAGCTTTTATTGAGGTTGGAGGAGCTTATTTCATAAGTGGAAAAAATGCTAGAAAGACATTAAAATTCATGGTAAAATCAATAAGAATTTGCATATTTTATAATTCAAAACTGATTTGTAATAATTTGAATGCCCTCCCCCTTTTTTGTGTTCTCTGATGTCAAATAAGAGTTGCATTGCATTTCTAGATGAAAGTTATCCTTTAGTCATTGGGATTGCTTCCAAAAGGATTCTCTCATATCCATTGCACCTTACTGCCAACACGAGTAAAGAAAATCAGAATTAGAATTCCAGAAAACTTGTGGTCTGCTTTCCTAGAATTCCAGGAAACTAGTGGTCAGCTTTCAGATTTCTACTGTAAGTTGAGTCCACTCGATAATTTTCTTTGCATAAATATTTTAAAAATCTTTCAAGTGATATAATATTCTTGCATCCAGGCCTTCCAGTTATACATGAGTTTTCATTTTGTCTCTGCTATGTGACATTGGACTTAAGCAACCTATCTGACCCCATGTCCTAATGTATAAAAAAGGAGGATACAAACTTTATGCTTCACAGAGTATTGTGAAGATTAAATACATTCTCCAGATCTGTACTCCCTGCATCATGGAAAGGTTTCAAATGGTAGCTATTGTTATTTCATTGTTGCTACTACTACTACTGATGACAACAAGTTTCCCCTTCAGAACGATTTCAATGGCTGTGTTTGCATTATCATTGAATGTTCATTGCTACCTGAATGTCACACCATTTCTTTGAGATCAAAATATCATTTTGCCTTCTTTTCCAGAGAATGTTTTTAGTAATTGTTGATTGTTTTTACATTGTAGGTGATTAGAAAAAATAACTTCTATGATAGAATCCAACTAAAGTTTATCATAATGATGAAAAGATTCAAATATAGATTGAAAAGCAAAACATTTTTAAGAGTATCATTTCCATTTTTCTGGGTTGTAACACAGAGAAGTGAACACAAGTGTTCCCTGTCAACACTGCATGAGTTCCAAGAAGTTAAGACCTTTTTCTCCTCTCGTAGCTAAAGGACAATTCAAAGGGAAGTGTTAAAGTGAGAATTTTTCTTTTTATAAAAGCAAAGGAAAAGAAAAATCAAATAAAAAAATTGCTGCCGAGGGAGAAAAAGAATTGGAGAACGGTGAAAATCCCTCTGGGGTCCAGAGTGTTGGCGCAATGAGGAGACATTAAAGCGAAAGGAACAATGGAAAATCAGTCATGAGCCTGAAGCTAATCATTTGGCTTCTGAACAAAAGGGGCAAGAACCAATATTTTAGAAAGGGGAGAAAGCCCAGGGAGCTGGTGCAGAAGTAAGTTCCTTTATCCAAGAACAAGAAGTCGAAGAGAATTAGTAGATGATTGACTGGAGCCTGAGTGGCATCTGAGAAAGACTTACATGTTATAAAGAGGTTTCCTTTCCCAGATAGTTGGAACGATGTTATAAAATGTTGCCTTTAAGAAAACATTTGATAATATATTCTCAGACTTTTGAACATATTCTTTAATTTTCTTCTTTTCTTTCACAATTATAAACACAGGGGTCTCTCTAAGCCCAATGAGTATCTGACTGAAGGTAAAGATGTGTTGTTTTCAGCGAACCTCAAGATTACTGTTTTTTCCCTCAATTACATTAATAATACTCGAGTTGTATATTTTTATTTTTCCATTTCCTATACTATCTGAGAGGAAATGTAAAAAAATCTTTAATTTTGTACCATTATAAAGAAATAAAATCATTGTTTGACAAGCTGAACTGCCATTAGCTTACTTGAAATGTTCATTTGAATATTTGTTAGAAATCTGGATTCTACGTAGGAAGGTATTTTAGAGGGGTCAGAGTATAAAGTAGGGAAGTGTAGGATGAATGAAAATTGAAGAATCCCTTAGTGGATCACTAATGTACTGTAAAACCCTTTTTCTATAAAATACTTCAGTGAATTGCTTGCTAGATTTGGAAGTCAGCATTGTTCAGCTGCCAGTAATGTGCGATATTTCCTTTATACTAACATTTAAATGAAATAATTGGGAAAGGGTGGGTAGAGATGAGATTTAAGTTTCTTACTAGGAAACTCTAGGAAAAGACAATGCTGAAAATATCAGATTTTAAAATGCCCTCTCTTTTTGCTCAAGATGGAGTGCTCATCTGTTTGGTACCCAAATTAATGTCTCTAGCTTTATGGACTATTTTTTTTCCAGAGGCTACACTGGAGCAAGAAAAAAGAGAAGGAGAAACTAAGTCAATTCATGACTACCTCATGCTGTACCAGGCATAATTATTAAACATTTGGTTAACTCATTGGGGGAAAAGTAACTTAAAACTCTTAGTTGACAAAGTTTGCCATTCAACTTATGAAAAATATTTAACCACTAGTTCCAAATTGGCACCACTCTGTAAATAGAAAGAACAGGAACCTAGGATCCTGGATGGAGCCTGGCATCTGGCCTTGATGCTACATCTACTCACTGTGCAAATTGGAGTATATCACATAATTTAATCGAGCCTCAGTTTCCCCATTTGCAAAGTAGGTTGAATGAAGTGTTTTTTATGATCTCTTCGGACTCTAAAATTTTGTGAATCTGTTTTTCATGTTCAAAATGTTAGAAAGTGATTGTCATAAATAAGTTAAAAATAAGGTGCTACTAAATTTCAGAGGAAGAAGTTGCTTCTAACTTTGAGCTTCATGGAAGACCCTGTAGATATTTTCACATATGGAGATGAAGGAAAATGCCTTTGGGTCAGAGGGAATGGCAAAGATATGAAGCAGAAAATGGTGAGGCCATTACAGAGAACAAGTGGTTAAACTTTTTAAAAGCCTCGTTCCTTTTTCTTTTCTTTATAAAAAAAGGAAAAACAAACACAACAAAACCTCTCTAATAAAAAGTCTCAAGTAAATGGGAAACAAAGATTAAAAAGATTTATTTCTGATATTCAAAAAGAAGCTCACTGAAGAAAATTTGTACAACATGAAAATTATAAGAAAATAAAACTCAGTGTAATTCTAACATGCAGAGATAATTACTGTTAATATTTTGATATTTTGGTGTACTTCCTTCTAATCTTTATTTTATGCATAAATATACATATATTTGTATAATTATGCTCCCATTGTACACATTGTTTCATTACCTGTTTTAGAACTCAATATATCATACAGGATTGCTCCCGCCTGACTCCTTTTTGGGAAAGTTTAATTCCATGCTCCTCAGTCTGCTTTGTCAGGGATCGGCTTTGGTACTCTAATGGGTTTCCAGAGGAAGTAGATGCTGAGGTTTGGTCATAATAGGAATATTTATTAAGATATGGTGGGTACTTTTCCCCCCAGAGAATCTGTTCATTTGGCATTGCACCCTAGGTTCCTGGAGGGTGAGGATGAATCTTTGGTACCACCAGGGCACAGTATTGGACTTGACATGAAGTAAGTGCTCATGTTTGCTGAACTGCACTTTTAGTGTAAATGGTTCTTTTAGAGGAGGGCCAAAAGCAGACTTGTCTTTCTTGCTGTGGAGTGGAGAAGACTTTTGTGCATTTGGCAATTCCTGATCAAAGGCAGCATTTCTCTACTTGCTGGTGCTTTCCTATGTATAGGACTTTTATACATATCACTAGAGGTGTATGTGGTGATTTAAGCTGAGGCACGGAAAAAATAAGACAAATCAATAGAAATATATTTTAATGTGTTTTAGTAAAAGTATAACTCAAACTTGTGATTCCAAGTATGTTATCACATAGGAAAAAGCTAAATTCAACTTATGGAAAAATATTAAGTAAATAATAGGACACAAGAGTTATGAGGATATGGCAAAAATTGTGAAGATTGAAATGGAATGAGAAATGTTTGGAAACACAACCCTGCCAGACTTCCTGGACCAGGCAAGGGGTGTCAGTACTTTTCCTGCTTTCTTTCTTATTTCCTTTCATGTGGGAGGAGATACTTAGTATCTGTATGTGGATTATTCCAGATTGAAAATATTCTTTGCATTTCCGGTTATTCTCTTACTACTGTTGAGCAGATCTGAAGGGCTCTTTTCCAAACTCCTCTGAGGACTCCACCAGTTATTGTCAACATATTTTCAAGCACCATTTGCTGTTATCTTGTTTTATTTGGTAATTATGGTACTGTAATCATTTTTGCATTTCTGTTAAGAATTGCCAAGTGTTCTATTGGAAACCTGTGTTGTTCTAGTAGTTGAAAATATTTAGCAATATATTACAGAGCCTTAGGTTCTAATTCAGGCTCTTCATTTAACTAGCTATTAGACTAAAGACAGGCAGTTCTGTTACTGATAAAATGAAATAGATAATCTCTCTGAGGTTGCTTATAGCTCTAAAATAATCCTATGTTCCTGGATTTCTGATCTCTGTGTTTAAATATATTATGAGGTTAAAGTTGTCCTTCTTTGTACTCTATGGTCAGCTCTACTGGGCTACATAGCGTTCTCAGAAGTCACTATGATCTGTGCAATTTCAGTTTTGCTCCATTTCCCACGGTTTGTGAATATTAGACTGAAATCCCATGAACACAGAGCATTAGTTTTATTGTTTTATTTACTTTTCACTTTTTAAATATTTATTTATTTGGCTGCATTGGGTCTTAGTTGAGGCACTTGGGATCTTTTACTGGGGCACGCGGGTTCTTCTTTGTGGCACATGGGCTTTTCTCTAGTTGCAGTGCGTGGGCTTAGTTGCCCCGTGGCATGGGGGATCTTAGCTCCCTGACCAGGGCTCGAACCCACACCCCTTGAATGGAAGGCGGATTCTTAACCACTGGAACACCAAGGAAGTCCCAGAGCATTGGTTTTAGATGTGAGATATTAAATACTCATCATGCACAATCACCCTGCCCATTCTGTGCTATGAAAGATTCATTCTTAGACTCTGACAAAAATAGCAATCAGGGTTATAATTAATCCTAAAGATTATAATTCCCCAGGAGGAATTTCCCAATGTCCACACTTTAGAGTTCCTGAGTCCAAAATGCTTTATGTGAAACTTTTGGTATTCAGTCTGATTTTAATGGGCAGAGACTATTATTCAGAAGTTTACTTTTGGCTTAAAAATTCATAATACCTAGTTCTTTGTTAGGCTTTTAAGTTTAGCTTGTACATCTTATCATTTGGTTTATAAGTTCAGAAGATGTTAATCACATTTAAAGAGGCTTTGGTTAATATTTGGCCTAATTTAGTTAAACGCATTCAAATATTATAAAGTGCCTCTATATATTTAATATACTTTATTTTCTTTTTACATGCTCCTTTGACCTAATAAATCTTCCCAAATACTGACAGTTTTTTGTAACTCTGAAAAGTTAAACATTGAAATATGGTAAACACAGATGCTCAATGCTTTTTACAAAGTTCGTATTATATCAACTTAAAATCATTAGTCTAAATCAATCATTCAATTACACATTTTAAATTGAAATCACAAGGCTGTCACTCTAATAGGCCTAATTCTTTTAAACATTACAAGTACAGAAAATACCAAGTATGGACAGACTTCTTTCTATCGCAAAAAAATTAATATCATGGTTTTGATTCTCTTAAACATTTCCATACTTACTTTTAAATCTTCTTGGGATTGAAAATGTGAACTCCTTAAGTCAGGCGTTACCATCCCAGTTAACTCAGGTTACTTTAACCAGACATTTGTGTCTGCTCACTGTTCGGATTCCTGTTGGAGACTTGATGGGACATACTGAGCCCCATTTGTAGTTGCTAAATCAATAACTCAGTGACTCAAGCAGGATGATCATATAGCTCATGACCATGGATTTGAGTTTTACAGATTGCTTAATTCTTCAGTCTGTTCAGAGAAGTCTACAAGCTTTAATCAGGGTGATAACATGATAGATTTTACATTTCTTTATCTCCTGAGATATGTACATATCTTTCCCTCCTAACTCCCTTTCAAACTTAATGAGATTCTAAGGTATAAAATATCTTTTCTGAATAAATTTAAAGAGATTTAAATCTGATGAAAGCTTAGAATCTTCATTTTTCCTGTTTTTAGCTGCTCAGAAATATTAAAATGGTATCTGATTGACATTGGATATTTCTCATGCTTTTATTTGACTTGCAGTCCTAACATAAGAGATCTATGACTGGAAAGGAAAGCTCTAGCCTGAGTTTTGTGGACCCTCCCTAACTTAGTTAAATGACCTTTAGTTTATTCCTACTTGGGGTCAGACAGGATTAATACTGGATACTGAGTTCATTCTAATCACCTAGGAATCCAGACACCTTTAATTCTTCTTGAGTGTAGTATAGAATTCAGACCAGGTCTAGAATGAATCCTGGGAATAAGAGAAAAATGTGATCCGTTGCGGGAAGCTCCAGGCTAATAATACCTCTTCTCTCACTTTAAACTGAAGCTCTGTAGAACCATGTTGGAGTTATTGGTCCTACACCAGGGCAGTTAGGCACTCACATTCTCCATTGTTTCTTTAGAATTCACTAAGTAGGAAAAACAAATGTTAAAATAATAGACAATTTTGTGTATTTCTCAGATGCTTCTTGATGCTTCGTAAATGATGAATAAGGTTATAAAACTTTATTTTGCTCTAACAATAATTAGTTATTATTTACACACTAAGATGCTGCTTTTAGATTTCGATGAGGACTAAGTTTAATTATTTCTTGATGACAGCATTGGACTTTACTCTCTTTTAGCATCCTACATGTGTTGGTAAGATGGTTGATATGGTTGGGATCTAGTCTGAGGATGTGGAGGGAATTGACTGACCTGAGAGAGAGAGACATCCAGCCTTGGTTATATTAGCATCGAGGCCTATCCAGCCAGACTCTAATGCAATTGTGTAGTCGGTCAGAACACAACTCTTTGTCTAGACTGATTTTTCTTCTTTTTCACAGTTTTCTATTCTTTATTTTATGCCCTTATATTCCTTGATTTCTTTTAGGTTGATAAGAAGCTATTTTCAGAAGTCAGCTTGGAAAATTTGTCTTTTCTAATGTGGGACTAATCTACACTCCACTCCATCCATCCCCTACCCTTAAGGGAAAACATTTTCTGTGCTTTACTCAACAGTTTTGATGTCTTTGAATTTACATTTCATAAGCACAGGAAAAACAGGATAAGTCTAAATAAAGCCTCATCTGCAGTGAACACATTTAAAACTTTCCTCTTAATGTGGATAACATTTTGTTCTAATAAAAGGTAAGGCTTCATTTCAAGGGCGGTCTCTGGGTGATGCAGATTCTTGGATTCCTCTGTGTTTTGTTGAAACTCATTATGTGCCTGAATGACTAAAGGGAGAATGGATGTTTTTATATTCCTCAATGGCTGTCAGTTGTAATCAAGTTCAAGTAGGAAACAAAGCTCAAAGAGAATGAACACAAGGGTGTCATCTATCAGTGGCATCTTCGTTTTTGAGCTATTGTGCCATTCACAATAAAGGCAACAGACAGACTCTATTGTAAGCGAACACTGAATATATCAGTTTAGTTCATTCAGATTATTGTGGATGTGTCATTAACATAGGAGTGACCTGGAAAGGAGCAAGTTTCTCTGTTCTGTATCTAAAAATGGATCACTGTACTGCTGAGAATACTTTGAAACCAATGTAGAAAATCATTTATTATGGAAGGATACAGTCCAAAAGGCTGAAAATTCTCAATCTAGATATTAGACAGAAAATGATTGAGGACTTCTTTGCAAAGCCTCTTTGATTGAATGAATAGTTTTCTTTCCCTGGTTTCTTTTTCAATAAATGACATTCTGCCCATTTTTTGGTGAATACTTTATTATCGCTGACATTGATAAGAATCAAAAGTTAACATAGGGCTTCCCTGGTTGAGCAGGGGTTGAGAGTCTGCCTGCCGATGCAGGGGACACGGGTTTGTGCCCCGGTCTGGGAAGATCCCACATGCCGTGGAGCGGCTGGGCCTGTGAGCCGTGGCCACTAAGCCTGCGCGTCCAGAGCCTGTGCTCCTCAACGGGAGAGGCCACAACAGTGAGAGGCCTGCGTATCGCAAAAAAAAAAAAAAAAAAAAAAAGAAAGTTAACATAAATAATCCTTTCCAGGAAAGACTCTTATTTGTAAGTAAATTAACCTCTTCAAATAGCTCAAGTGAAAATTATTCACTGAAAAATACTAAGAGCTTGTGGAATCTGAGAAGAACAAATAAGTAGAGTTGAGCTTCTAAACCTGAGGTCAAGAGATGAGATTCCTTGCTATGTCTTTCCTTCTCTGTGGGTGTTTTTCTATTCTCTTCTCTCAGAGTTGGCTTCCTGTGCTTATTCATCTTGCATAGGGACCATATGGCCATCTCAACATCAATTTTACATGATCTGTTAGCTCAAATACCTACATCTGATGGGCTCAGACGTCCAGTGACTCAATTCCAAAATCCTTACAGATAAATCTGATTATTAGTAATACACTGGCTTGACTTAGCTCAGGGTCCCATTCCTGACTCATCAGACACGTTCAAGAATTGTGGAGGATGGTCATGTAGACTTGAGTGTGGTCGCCTCCACTGTAGTTGTGGTTGGAACAGGCAATAATAAGCATTCTGCTACAGTCTATATGGTGTGTCTAGATCAATGGCCTGAAAACTTTTCCACCATGACCCACAGGAAGAAATACATTTTTTTTCCATTTCATCTCAGCCTTCATCTATGTGTTGATTCTTGAAGCAGTACTTCTGATTATATGTGATATACTCTAGTATTTCCTTTCCAGTTTCTTTCTATACCAATTCATCCTATTAAATAAAAACATGCTGTTCTTGTCTCACGAAATTGATTTCATGCTCCACTAATGAGCTGCAACTTTAGTTTCAAAAGCACTGGTCTGTATTTTTCTTTATATTGTTTCCCTTTGTAGCATTTATTATAATTGGTTCCCCTGTTATATTTTGTAGTTTCCTTTGTAGGAGATATCACAATTAAACTGCATCCCTTGTTAAACTGTAATCCACATTAAAGTAGAGACTGTGTCTGTCTTGTTTACTACTGCATTCCCAGCACCTAACAGTTCCTGACACATAGTAGATGCTCAACTGAGTAAATGTTGATGAATGAGTAAATGAAGACCCAAACAGATGGCACCCTTAATGGGCTCACCTGGTTCTTCGCAAGGAGGAGATTCAGATACGTATAAAACTGGCTAATCTGCTGTAGCCCTGTTGATAGAAAAAGCAGGTGGAAAGGCCCAGCAGGAGACTCAGTGGAGTTAGGAGGGCAGGCCAAGGAGAGAGGTTTCCACATAGTCACTGACAGCTGCCTGCAAGTATTCCACCAGGGAATATTTACTCTAATAGGGGAAGAATCGGTGTCAGGTCTGAGCTCAGACCTTGGTTCTTCACCTAACATTCATTCCACAAAACTGCAATGTCTTTTTGGTTGGCTTTTCAAAATTTCAGTTTTGGTTTTTTTTTTTTTTGTGGTACGCGGGCCTCTCACTGTTGTGGCCTCTCCCGTTGTGGAGCACAGGCTCCGGACGCGCAGGCTTAGCGGCCATGGCTCACGGGCCCAGCCGCTCCGCGGCATGTGGGATCTTCCCGGACCAGGGCACGAACCCGTGTCCCCTGCATCGGCAGGTGGACTCTCAACCAATGTGCCACCAGGGAAGCCCTGGTATTTTCATTTTTATCTTTATAGCTCATAATAGATAAAAGTAGAGAAAGAACCACACAATATCTTGATAAAAAAACATGCTGGTACCTGTTTTCCAAGGAGACAAAGACATCTGGTTGGGAGATGAATTGCACACAGAGCTCTCTTCCCTCTCTTCTTGGTAGCCTCCTCTTGGCAAATCACCGACTCTCATCACATCAAGATTCATTTAACTCACTTCTGCAATTTATGGCTTCTACTTGTCTCTAGCAGTTGTTTCAAAAACTACTTCTTATGAATGGCTATTTTTAATGGTGTCACATATTTTCTTTTCTCATTTGCCAAGATCTTAATCTGTAGGACAATCGAACAATTACAGTGGTTTCATTTATAGACCTACTAAATGATCTGGGGGTACAAAGCTGTACTTACATACGAAGTGATTCACAGATTGATAAGCTTTCTATCATAGCTCACTGGCACCCACAAAGCAAGGCTAAGAGGCCTATTATTTTAACACTCAGCCAGCTCCATATGCTCCAAAATATTAATTTACAACATGAGAATCCTACACTTTTCAAAATAGTCAATTTAATATTGAGTTAAAATTGTCAAAGGACAATTTAATTCATTATACATATGACCTGATGCATAAATTTATCATCTATATGTCATTACAACTCTTTTGGGAAGGAGAATTCATATCTTAGGCCAGTATTTCTCAACTCTTTTTTGTATGCTATATGAACTTGCAGGGTACAGTAGAGGGAGGAGGGAGTTTCCTTCTGCCATTTACAGCCATTCCAGCTTTAATCAAATTCATGCGACGGGTATGAATTTTGTCCACAGTACTTGAGTGAATGCAGTTCACTGGCACTCTGTGGGAGTGGGGGAGTAATCCACAAAACTCTGCCAATCTATGCTACCATTGGGAAAAAAATACGTTACCATTTGTCATTCATGATATATTTTAAGTAAATAGGTAATGACTACACACACACACACACACACACACACACACACACACACACACACACTATGCTCTTCTTCTCCCTGTATACATACTCTGTCTATATATACTCTACAGATAATTTGTCTTTGAAGGTCTGTTTAGCTAATGAGTTTCTTTATGTCTGAGAATTATTTATTGATTATATAAGACATATAGTAGATACAGAAGTCATGTAAAAATTAGCCTCTAATACTTTACTTTTAAAAATTTTTTTGCACTATGCGGGCCTCTCACTGTTGTGGCCTCTCCCGTTGCGGAGCACAGGCTCCGGACGCGCAGGCCCAGCGGCCATGGCTCACAGGCCCAGCCGCTCCGCGGCATGTGGGATCTTCCCGGACCGGCGCACGAACCCGTATCCCCTGCATCGGCAGGCGGACTCTCAACCACTGCGCCACCAGGGAAGCCCCCTCTAATACTTTAAAAAATCTTTTGATAATTTTATGTTTTATTTTGAAAACAGTTACATTTTAGAGATATATACGAAAATGTTGACACAGAAAATGATCCGATGTATGGAATTTGCTTCAGAAATGATTTGGATTAGGGGTAACACGAGGAGTTACACATGAGACACACTTGGCTATGTTGCTTATAATCTCTTTTCTTCTATATATGTTTGAAAATTTCCTAATAAAAAGTAAAATACATATATGTTTGAAATACATCACTTTCTGCCCTCCACTCCCACACTCACAGGGAATATTGATGGAAATGTGATGCAGATTTCATGATCATGGAACGCTGCCACTATATGTTAAACAGTGTAAATGTGGGGGCCCTCATGCCCTAAGTTGTCAAACCTCCCAATCACTTAGTGGCACTAAAGTGCATGCATTTATTTCCAGGAGTGTTTAGCATATGTTTCTATTCATTTCCTCATCATTAAATCTCAATTGCAACAGCACCGGGTGCCACAAGCTGAGAATCAGGTGAAACTTCCTATGAAAATAAACGCAGAAATTACCAATTATGTCTATCCTAATAAAAACAAAAGGAACATCTAATTACCTACTTTCTTTTAGGAAATAAAGTCATTGACAGGGTTATTGCCCTGCTATCCAACATACCTACAAATTACTTTGGGTACAAAGCAAAGCCAGTTTTTTTTTTTTTTTTCCCAGCTAACTCCACAAGAATTTGTCTCTACTGCTTTTTTTGATGCTGTTTTTAATTACACTAAAGTTTACTCCATAGTACCCAGTGATTCTTTCAGGGACCCCCCCCCTCCCCCCAAGACTGACCATGTACAGAAAACTACAAACCTTTATATAATGCTGTTGAATATATAACATATTTATTTTATTTTTTTTACTTGTAAAAATTTTGTATTTGAAGACATATTTACTAAAAGGTATTTAATATATTAAGCTTTAAACTTTCCTTAGTTTATAAGGAGGCTTGTTTTATATTTAACATTACTAGAAAATCAGTTTTCCATGTAGACCTTTTCATCTGAAATGTCACAGGAATTGGGAATTGTAAAGAGGAACCTTTTCATATTCTTTCACATCTTGGGTTTTTCACATGCTTTTTCTTTGTCTGAAACCCCATCCTCATCTCTCCTTCATCAGGGGGTGAATTCCTGTCCAGCTTTCAAGAGCAAGCTCAGCTCTAGTCTCCTGCTTTTTGATATCTTTCCCACACAGTAAAGACTGCAACGGTGGCCATTGCACTCAGGATGTCTCCATTGTTGTTCTTACCTCATTGTAAGAGCTGGTTTTGCATTTTTCTTTCTGTTAGATTATAAGCTTGTGGAAGGCAGAAATTTAGTAGCATTTATTAAGTTGTTGGGCTGAATTCTATTTCAAAAAGCTGTTGAAATAATGGAGAGATTTCAAATAATAAACACAAAAAAGTAAGAAAATGTCAGACTTGAGGAAAATGTTGAGTGAAAAATGACTTTTCCCCCAAAGTAATCACTAACTATAACTTGCTTTTTGGGAAAGATGAAATCATCTTGAAAAGAATCATTGACAAGACATTTGTCCTCCATTGTCACATCCAGTTGGAAAACTGCATCTAATAGAGCATATTCAATACAAAACTTGAACTCCTTCAAAAAAAGATGTTATTTTCTTCTTTGCAACAAGATACAAGTTACTTTAGTACTTCATAATAGAATAGAAAAATGATTCAAGTTCACTACATGAAAAATATGCTAGGAAAGAAAAAGATTTTACAGATAAACCACAATCCTGCATTAAGCCAAAGCCTCACAAGACACTATTACTGGGTCAAGAGTAATGTGCTCCTTGTACTGAATGCAGTAGAGTTGATGAGTTCCAGTGGCATCATAAACAACAAAACCGAAGTTCAGATCATTCATGTGAACTTGTAATTGAATTGTTCAAGATGTGATTTAATGTAGGAGAGGAAACAAAGATAAAATGTTTCAAATATGTTTCAGCTATTGAACAAGAAAGAAAAATTAGAAAAGATTTAATATTAATACAGGGTAGTTTTTTTTTAGATTTTATTTTATTTATTTTTTTATACAACAGGTCCTTATTAGTCATCAATTTTATACACATCAGTGTATACTTGTCAATCCTAACTGCCCAATTCATCATATTACCCTCCCGCCACCCTGCCGCTTTCCCCCCTTGGTGTCCATACGTTTGTTCTCTACATCTGTGTCTCAATTTCTGCCTTGCAAACCGGTTAATCTGTACCATTTTTCTAGGTTCCACATATATGCGTTAATATACGATATTTGTTTTTCTCTTTCTGACTCACTTCACTATGTATGACAGTCTCTAGATCCATCCACGTCTCTACAAATGACCCAGTTTTGTTCCTTTTTATGTCTGAGTAATATTCCATTGTATATATGTACCACATCTTCTTTATCCATTCATCTGTTGATGGTCATTTAGGTTGCTTCCATGACCTGGCTATTGTAAATAGTGCTGCAATGAACATTGGGGTGCATGTATCTTTTTGAATTATGGTCTTCTCTGGGTATATGCCCAGTAGTGGGATTGCTGGGTCATATGGCAATTCTATTTTTAGTTTTTTAAGGAACCTCCATACTGTTCTCCATAGTGGCTGTATCAATTTACATTCCCACCAACAGTGCAAGAGGGCTCCTGTTCCTCCACACCCACTCCAGCATTTGTTGTTTGTAGATTTTCTGATGATGCCCATTCTAACTGGTGTAAGGTGATACCTCATTGTAGTTTTGATTTGCATTTCTCTAATAATTAGTGATGTTGAGCAGCTTTTCATATGCCTCTTGGCCATCTGTATGTCTTCTTTGGAGAAATGTCTATTTAGGTCTTCTGCCCATTTTTGGATTGGGTTCTTTGTTTTTTTTAATATTGAGCTGCATGAGCTGTTTATATATTTGGGAGATGAATCCTTTGTCCATTGATTCATTTGCAAATATTTTCTCATATTCTGAAGGTTGTCTTTTCATCTTGTTTATGGTTTCCTTTGCTGTGCAAAAGCTTTTAAGTTTCATTAGGTCCCATTTGTTTATTTTTATCTCTATTACTCTAGGAGGTGGATCAAAAAAGATCTTGCTGTGATTTATGTCAAAGAGTGTTCTTTCTATGTTTTCCTCTAAGAGTTTTATAGTGTCTGGTCTTCCATTTAGGTCTCTAATAAATTTTGAGTTTATTTTTGTGTATAGTGTTAGTGCATGTTCTAATTTCATTCTTTTACATGTAGCTGTCCAGTTTTCCCAACACCACTTATTGAAGAGACTGTCTTTTCTCCACTGCATATCCTTGCCTCCTTTGTCATAGATTAGTTGACCATAGCTGCGTGGGTTTATCTCTGGGCTTTCTATCTTGTTCCATTGATCTATGTTTCTGTTTTTGTGCCAGTACCATACTGTCTTCATTACTGTAGCTTTGTAGCATAGTCTGAAGTCAGGGATTCTGATTCCTCCAGCTCTGTTTTTTTCCCTCAAGACTGCTTTGGCTATTCGGGGTCTTTTGTGTCTCCATACAAATTTTAAGATTATTTGTTCTAGTTCCGTAAAATATACCATTGGTAATTTGATAGGGATTGCATTGAATCTGTAGATTGCTTTGGGTAGTATAGTCATTTTCACAGTATTGATTCTTCCAATCCAAGAACATGGTATATCTCTCCATCTGTTGCTATCATCTTTAATTTCTTTCATCAGTGTCTTATACTTTTCTGCATACAGGTCTTTTGTCTCCCTACATAGGTTTATTTCTGGGTATTTTATTCTTTTTGTTGCAATGGTAAATGGGAGTGTTTCCTTAATTTCTTTTTCAGATTTTTCATCATTAGTGTATAGGAATGCAAGAGATTTCTGTGCATTAATTTTGTATCCTGCAGCTTTACCAAATTCATTGATTAGCTCTAGTAGTTTTCTGGTGGCATCTTTAGGATTCTCTGGGTATAGTATCAGGTCATCTGCAAACAGTGACAGTTTTACTTCTTCTTTTCCAATTTGCATTCCTTTTTATTTATTTTTCTTCTCTGATGGCCCTGGCTAGGGCTTCCAAAGCTATGTTGAATAATAGTGGTGAGAGTGGGCATCCTTGTCTTGTTCCTGATCTTAGAGGAAATGATTTCAGTTTTTCACCATTGAGAATGATATTTGCTGTGGGTTTGTCATATATGGCCTTTATTATGTTGAGTTAGGTTCCCTCTATGCTCACTTTCTGGAGAGTTTTTATCATAATTGGTGTTGAATTTTGTCAAAAGGTTTTCCTGCATCTATTGAGATGATCGTATGGTTTTTATTCTTCAATTTGTAAATATGGTTTATCACATTGGTTGATTTATGTATATTGAAGAATCCTTGCATCCCTGGGAGAAGTCCCACTTGATCATGGTGTATGATCCTTTTAATGTGTTGTTGGATTCTGTTTGGTAGTATTTTGTTGAGGATTTTTGCATCTATATTCTTCAGAGATATTGGTCTGTAATTTTCTTTTTTTGTAGTGTCTTTGTCTGGTTTTGGTATCAGGGTGATGGTGGCCTCATAGAATGAGTTTGGGGGTGTTCCTTTGTCCACAATTTTTTGGAAGAGTTTGAGAAGGATGGGGCTTAGCTCTTCTCTATATGTTTGATAGAATTCACCTGTAAAGCCATCTGTTCCTGGGCTTTTGTTTGTTGGAAGATTTTTAATCACAGTTTCAATTTCATTACTTGTTATTGGTCTGTTCATATTTTCTGTTTCTTCCTGGTTCAGTCTTGGAAGGTTATACCTTTCTAAGAATTTGTCCATTTCTTCCAGGTTGTCCGTTTTATTGGCATAGAGTTGCTTGTAGTAATCTCTTAGGATGATATGTATTACTGCGGTGTCTGTTGTAACTTCTCCTTTTTCATTTCTAATTTTATTGATTTGAGTCCTCTCCCTCTTTTTCTTGGTGGGTTTGGCTAATGGTTTATCAATTTTGTTTATCTTCTCAAAGAACCAACTTTTAGTTTCATTGATCTTTGCTATCGTTTCCTTTGTTTCTTTTTCATTTATTTCTGATCTGATCTTTATGATTTCTTTCCTTCTGCTAACTTTGGGAGTTTTTTGTTCTTCTTTCTCTAATTGCTTTAGGTGCAAGATTAGGTTTTATATTCGAGATGTTTCCTGTTTCTTAAGGTAGGATTGTATTGCTATAAACTTCCCTCTTAGAACTGCTTTTGCTGCATTCCATAGGTTTTGTGTCGTCGTGTCTCCATTGTCATTTGTTTCTAGGTATTTTTTGATTTCCTCTTTGATTTCTTCAGTGATCACTTCGTTATTAAGTAGTGTATTGTTTAGCCTCCATGTGTTTGTATTTTTTACAGATCTTTTCCTGTAATTGATATCTAGTCTCATAGCGTGTGGTCGGAAAAGATACTTGATACAATTTCAATTTTCTTAAATTTACCAAGGCTTGATTTGTGACCCAAGATATGATCTATCCTGGAGAATGTTCCATGAGCACTTGAGAAAAATGTGTATTCTGTTGGTTTTGGATGGAATGTCCTATAAATATCAAGTCCATCTTGTTTAATGTATCATTTATAGCTTGTGTTTCCTTATTTATTTTCATTTTGGATGATCTGTCCCTTGATGAATCTGGGGTGTTAAAGTACCCTACTATGAATATGTTACTGTCAATTTCCCCTTTTATGGCTGTTAGTGTTTGCCTTATGTATTGAGGTGCTACAATGTTGGGTGCAAAAATATTTACAATTGTTATATCTTCTTCTTGGATCGATCCCTTGATCATTATGTAGTGTCCTTCTTTGTCTCTTCTAATAGTCTTTATTTTAAAGTCTATTTTGTCTGATATGAGAATTGCTACTCCAGCTTTCTTTTGTTTTCCATTTTCATGGAATATCTTTTTCCATCCCCTTACTTTCAGTCTGTATTTGTCTCTAGGTCTGAAGTGGGTCTCTTGTAGACAGTATATATATGGGTCTTGTTTTTGTATCCATTCAGCCAGTCTGTGTCTTTTGTTGGGTGCATCTAATCCATTTACATTTAAGGTAATTATTGATATGTATGTTCCTTTTCCCATTTTCTTAATTGTTTTGGGTTTGTTATTGTAGGTCTTTTCCTTCTCTTGTGTTTCTTGCCTAGAGAAGTTCCTTTAGCATTTGTTGTAAAGCTGGTTTGGTGGTGCTGAACTCTCTCAGCTTTTGCTTGTCTGTAAATGTTTTAATTTCTCCATCAAATCTGAATGAGATCCTTGCTGGGTAGAGTAATCTTGGTTGTAGTTTTCTCTCCTTTGTCACTTTAAATATGTCCTCCGGTCCCTTCTGGCTTGCAGAGTTTCTGCTGAAAGATCAGCTCTTAACCGTATGGGGATTCCCTTGTGTGTTATTTGTTGTTTTTTCCTTGCTGCTTTTAATATGTTTTCTTTTTATTTAATTTTTGACAGTTTGATTAATATGTGTCTTGGCGTGTTTCTCCTTGTATTTATCCTGTATGGGACTCTCTGTCCTTCCTGGACTTGATTAACTATTTCCTTTCCCATATTAGGGAAGTTTTCAACTATAATCTCTTCAAATGTTTTCTCAGTCCCTTTCTTTTTCTCTTCTTCTTCTGGAACCCCTATAATTTGAATGTTGGTGTGTTTAATGTTGTCCCAGAAGTCTCTGAGACTGTCCTCAGTTCTTTTCATTCTTTTTTCTTTATTGTGCTCTGCAGTAGTTATTTCCACTATTTTATCTTCCAGGTCACTTATCCGTTCTTCTCCCTCAGTTATTCTGCTACTGATCCTTTCTAGAGTATTTTTAATTTCATTTATTGTGTTGTTCATCATTGCTTGCTTCATCTTTAGTTCCTCTAGGTCCTTGTTAAATGTTTCTTGCGTTTTCTCTATTCTGTTTCCAAGATTTTGGATCATCTTTACTATCATTATTCTGAATTCTTTTTCAGGTAGACTGCCTATTTCCTCTGCATTTGTTAGGTCTCGTGGGTTTTTATCTTGCTGCTTCATCTGCTGTGTGTTTTTCTGTCTTCTTATTTTGCTTATCTTACTGTGTTTGGGGTCTTCTTTTTTTAGGCCGCAGGTTCGTAGTTCCCGTTGTTTTTTTGTGTCTGTCTCCAGTGGCTAAAGTTGGTTCAGTGGGTTGTGTTGGCTTCCTGTTGGAGGGGACTAGTGCCTGTGTTCTGGTGTATGAGGTTGGATCTTGTCTTTCTGGTGGGCAGGTCCATGTCTGGTGATGTGTTTTGGGGTGTCTTTGGACTTATTATGATTTTAGGCAGCCTCTCTGCTAATGGATGGGGCTGTGTTTCTGTCTTGCTAGTTGTTTGGCATAGGGTGTCCAGCACTGTAGCTTGCTGGTCGTTGAGTGAAGCTGGGTGCTGGTGTTGAGATGGAGATCTCTGGGAGATTTTTGCTGTTTGATATTATGTGGAGCCGGGAGGTCTCTTGTGGACCAGTGTCCTGAAGTTGGCTCTCCCACCTCAGAGGCACAGCACTGTCTCCTGGCTGCAGCACCAAGAGCTTTTCATCCACATGGCGTTCGTGCTGCCCTACTATTGAAGCTCCCACCTCTGCTCCTCAGGCCGGGTCCCCATGCGAGGCGGGGCTGCGTGCTCTTTGTTAAACGTTTCTTGCATCTTCTCGATCTTTGCCTCCATTCTTTTTCTGAGGTCCTGGATCATCTGCACTATCATTATTCTGAGTTCTTATTCTGGAAGGTTGCCTATCTCCACTTCATTTAGTTGTTTTTCTGGGGTTTTACCTGTTCCTTCATCTGATACATAAACCTCTGCCTTTTTATCTTGTCTATGTTTCTGTGAATGTGGTTTTTGTTCCACAGGCTGCAGGATTGTAGTTCTTCTTGCTTCTGCTGTCTGCCTTCTGGTGGATGAGGCTATGTAAGAGGCTTGAGCAAGTTTCCTGATGAGAGGGACTCAATACAGGGTAGTTTTGAAGCATCTTGAGATAGCAGAACTCCTCACCTAATTTAATAGTGAGAGAGAAACGTATAGTACCAGTTTCAGAAAGAGGACTAATCAGCAAGGAAAAAATGGGACAACTTTCACATTTTGAATGATAAAATGAGTGATATTGGTGAAAGCTGTTAATTATGGATTTTTTTTTTTTTTTTGAAGAGTACTTGATTAAAGCTTTGGAGGAAATAACTATGAAGCCCAGATTATAGGTAGAGAGCAACCGTGGCCTTCAATTCCAAATCTGGAGACTGTTTTTTTTGTTAAAGTGTATTCAAACTTATTACATGTTATTCAGCATCAGGTTGCTGAAAAGATTTATAAACTTGCTGACTTGTGAACTTCTCTTACCAAAACATGAGCCGAGAGTGCTGTGAGCCCAGCAAGTCTGTTTGTGAGAATGACCCTTGGATTTTACAATGTCAAATTTCAGTATTTGTTGTGGTGTCCGGAGTATGAGTTTTACTGTTTTCTGATATGAGTTGTACTGTTTTCTCTTAATATGTCAGTAGCAGGGCAGAAAAACACTTGGTAGGATTAGATGCATTTGAACTCCATTAGTGCTACAATATCAAGTGCTTTCTAGTGGACCCTGAGGGCTTTGAATGGGGGTGGGCTGACATTTTTTGCTGTATGCTGGGTGTAACTTTTTTTCTGAGCTTTGGAGGTAGTTCTCAATTATGACCATCTTTCTTTGGAGTTTAGAATTAGAGTTGTTTCCAAATACAGCCAGCAGATGGAGCAATTTACTTTATTTATACTCCAACGCATACAAACAGGTACTTGGCTATTCTTTATCTTCCTATCTATCTATCTATCTATGTATATATCTATTCAAATTTAACTGCGTGTTTCAAAACTTTTCACATATTTGGAAACAACATATTAAACATAATTTATTTCATTTTAGAAAAGCAACATTCATTTGTTAGGGCCTTAATCCAGACTTGCATTTTTATTAGCTTTACAGACATTTGTAACAGGAAGACAAAAGAGAAGAACATTGGTGTGGCAAGAAGTACAGCACTTCTTTTTCATCAGTTTCCTTCTGCAATTCATAATCACATATACTGCAAGATGAGGATGAAGCTGGTTTTGATGTGCACATGGAATTCAGCAATCCTTAGCTATAATTCTGACAGTCCTATAATAACAAACTTTAAAACTCTGATTTGGGTAATGGACTCCAACAGAGCTTTCAAGTTGAAATTTATGGAATCGTTTCAATGATTAGACTATTCATCCTGTATCTTGTCAATGGAAGCTGGTTTCCTGTAGGAGATAACTAATAACTTTATAGAATTTGGGGATGTAGTAGAATGATATTGTCCCCCTGGAAGTCACACTTACCAACCAAAGGGTAATAACTTTTGATACAAGCCTGAAATAGTCTGTAAATATTTCATTAAGTCCTTAAAATATGCAGTTATTAATTCTCCACCCTCTTTTTGATTTCTGAATACCACACTGAGACAGATGTGTTATGCCTGGGAATCAGGAAAATGCATTTGTGCTTAATTTATCACCTGTAATATTTTCTAGTGGGATTATCTGAATGCATGTGGATTTTAGTAAGATTCTTCTGAGAAAATTTCATTATTATTTAAAATGCCAGGCTCTGCATCTAAGTTCTGCCTTAATCTTTCCCTCTCCCAACATGTTCCTACTGATTTTTCCCTGCTTAAGGCAGCAGGTGAAGTGGGGAGGAAAGACATTGCATTTCCTGTCTTAGTCGATTCAAAAGCATTTATGAGGCATCTGTCTGTGCAGGGCACTAGTGTGGTGCTGAGCTGACTGAGTTAAAAAAGACATAGACAATGTCCTTGAGGCAGAGAAGCTGTCAGTCACTGACTCCAGGGAGAAAGATATTTATTTCTTCAATATGGGCAAAATTGCTGTTAAGCAGGCTATGTGTATGTCTGAACAGGTAGGGGGGATGCCCAAACCATTCCTATCATCGTAGAAAACAGACAAAAGTTTCACTTTATCAGACTGCAAGGAAGCAGTGTAAATTTCTGAGAAATTAGAATTATAGAATACTTTAAAACAAAATATAGTTTTGACTTTTAGGTTAACACTGTAACAAAATATTGCAAAATTGAAGTCCATTCAAGGCTCAATTTAATGGATAGAGAATTGAATTTGAAAAGGTAATAAAACGATTCTCACACAAAAGGTGCTGGGATTTTGCATCTGAATAACACAGTTTTGCTATCACCCAGAGCATCTTTTATTTATTTATTTATTTATTTATTTATTTATTTATTTATTTATTTTTGCTGTACGCGGGCCTCTCACCGTTGCGGCCTCTCCCGCTGCGGAGCACAGGCTCCGGACGCACAGGCCCAGTGGCCATGGCCCACGGGCCCAGCCGCTCTGCGGCACGTGGGATCCTCCCGGACTGGGGCACGAACCCGCGTCCCCTGCATCGGCAGGCGGACTCCCAACCACTGCGCCACCAGGGAAGCCCCACCCAGAGCATCTTTTATCCTTCTTTTTTTTTTTTTTTTTGTACATGGATCATCATAGCATCTTTATTTTTTATTTTTTAAACATCTTTATTGGAGTATAATTGCTTTACAATGGTGTGTTAGTTTCTGCTTTATAACAAAGTGAATCAGTTATACATATACATATGTTCCCATATCTCTTCCCTCTTGTGTCTCCTTCCCTCCTAACCTCCCTATCCCACCTCTCTAGGTGGTCACAAAGCACCGAGCTGATCTCCCTGTGCCATGCGGCTGCTTCCCACTAGCTATCTATTTTATGTTTGGTAGTGTATATATGTCCATGCCACTCTCTCACTTTGTCACAGCTTACCCTTCCCCCTCCCTCTATCTTCAAGTCCATTCTCTAGTAGGTCTGTGTCTTTATTCCCGTCTTACCCCTAGGTTCTTCATGACCTTTTTTTTCTCCTTAGGTTCCATATATATGTGTTAGCATACGGTATTTGTTTTTCTCTTTCTGACTTACTTCACTCTGTATGACTGACTCTAGGTCCATCCACCTCACTACAAATAACTCAATTTCGTTTCTTTTTATGGCTGAGTAATATTCCATTGTATATATGTGCCACATCTTCTTTATCCATTCATCCAATGATGGACACTTAGGTTGCTTCCATCTCCTGGCTATTGTAAATAGAGCTGCAATGAACATTTTAGTACATGACTCTTTTTGAATTATGGTTTTCTCAGGATATATGCCCAGTAGTGGGATTGCTGGGTCATATGGTAATTCTATTTTTAGTTTTTTAAGGAACCTCCATACTGTTCTCCATAGTGGCTGTATCAATTTACATTCCCACCAACAGTATATGAGGGTTCCCTTTTCTCCACACCCTCTCCAGCATTTATTGTTTCTAGATTTTTTGATGATGGCCATTCTGACTGATGTGAGATGATATCACATTGTAGTTTTGATTTGCATTTCTCTAATGATTAATGATGTTGAGCATTCTTTCATGTGTTTGTTGGCAATCTGTATGTCTTCTTTGGAGAAATGTCTATTTAGGTCTTCTGCCCATTTATCCTTCTTAAACCATGAAAAAGAACCTTGGCCTTTTGCTCTTCACTTCTCTTTAGCATCATGACTATGCATAATACGTCATCTGTACAACAGTTGTGCATAAGCAGTGAGCAGGAAGATATTTTGGGTTTGACCCATTTTCTTGAGGGAATTGTTCTATTCTAGGTCCTTTGGTTATGAGGAACAAGAACTCAGTCACATGGTTCAAGAAAAAAGGGGTTATTTCAGATGAGCAGAATCTCATGTGTATAAAATACAGGAACAATAGCCAGTCTTACAACAAGTGTCAGAGTGCTATTTTTTCTATTTTTCTTATATAAATTACTTTTAATAAGTGGTCCAAGGTGAACTGGAGGAGGTCAGATGAGGTCAGTCAAAGCTGGATCATGTAAGGCGTTCAGGATGTGAAAAGGGATAATTTAGTGGCCATAAGTGACAAAGGAATAAAACACTCAGTTGAACTGAGCTGATTGGATTCTCTCTCAAAAATGTGACCTGAGACACCAGTTAGTTTGTGGCTGGCTCCTGGAATACTGATAACATCTAATATTTGTCAGGAGCTTAGTGTCCTAAGCTATTGTTCTAGGTTTTTTTCATGTTCTAACTCATTTATCCTCAAAACTATATGCTATGGATTATTTTACAGATGAAAAACTTGAGGTACTGAAAAGTAAAATAACGTGCAGAAATTGACAAAGGATGTAGCAGAGCTGGTATTGAACCCAGGCAGTCTGACTTCAGAGCCCATACTCCTAGCCACTACATAACACTGCCTTCTGGAGCTGGTTCTGTGGCAAGCTGAAACCACATCAAGTCAAAGGGTAAGGGTAAGGGGGGCAGAAATCATGAGTCAGCAGAAACAGCATGTGGAAAAGAGCGTGGAGCAGTTGATCATGGCAGTACCCCCACTGCCTAGATTGAACAAGTCTTAGTACACAGCAGGCGCTTATGAAATATGCACTGAATAAGTGAATGAATGTTTTCAGCAGGCACTGTGGGTGTGACATATCCCCTGAGAATATTGAGTGTGCGGGGCAGGAATCTCCAAATAATTTATTTTCATCTGCTTCTTTTTTAAAAGAAATTTATTTTCTTCATTTTTTGGCTGCATTGGGTCTTAGTTGCGGCACACGGGGTCTTTGTTGAGGCGTGCGGGATCTTAATTGCGGTGCGTGGGCTCTGTTTTGGCGCGCGGGCTTCTCTCTAGTTGTGGTGTGCGGGCTGCAGAGTGTGGGCTCTGTGGTTTGCAGTACGTGGGCTCTCTGGTTGAGGTGCACGAGCTCAGTAGGTGTGGCACGCGGGTTTAGCTGCCCCACAACATGTGGGATCTTAGTTCCCCGACCAGGGATTAAACGCATGTACCCTGCATTGGAAGGTGGATTCTTTACCACCAGACCACTGGCGAAGTCCCTAATCTGCTCCTTTAAAAATTAATTAAATTATACATATAGTACACGAGGACATTGTCATTTTTTTTTAAAGTAAAGCTCTAGGATAAAGGAAAGGATAAAGTACTTTAGGATCACCTCCCCATCCTTGTGCCCTCCTTTCCACTTCCCAGAGATTGTCCAGATTTTGATACATTTACATATGTATATAGAATAAATTAGAAATATAAAGTATTATTCTGTAATGTTAAGATATTTACATAATAAGTATCATAGTGTTTTATATTTTCTTTCCTCTTATCTTAAAGATCCAGCCATATTGTTATGACATTCAAATGGTTTCTGAACTACTCACTATTATAAATTATTATGTGTGTGTGTGTGTCCTTTTACACGTGCATTTCTATTGTTTACGGAAAAGTGAAAATGGCTGAGTCCTTGGTTACAAACATTTTTTAATAGATAGAGCTACGTGGCTTTCCATATCCTTGAGATTATTTATTATTCAACTTCTTAATTGTAGTGTGATATGTAAATAGTTGAATCTCAATATTGTGTTTTTTTTTTTTTTTTCGGTACGCGGGCCTCTCCCGTTGCGGAGCACAGGCTCCGGATGCGCAGGCCCAGTGGCCATGGCTCACGGGACCAGCCGCTCCGCGGCATGTGAGATCTTCCCGGACCGGGGCACGAACCCGTGTCCCCTGCATCGGCAGGCGGACTCTCAACCACTGCGCCACCAGGGGAGCCCTTAATATTGTTTTAACTTCTAGTTACATGTCAGTTTCATCATCTTCTCACATATTTATTGGTCATTAATACTTTCTTTTGTCATATGTTTTGCCTACTTTGGTTTGTTTCTTTTTTAAATTGATTTACAGAAGTTCTTTATATAGTTTCACAATGATCTTTCAGAGGATTTTTAATACACACACAATCTTATTACTTCTGAAATTTCTAAGTTAGAAAGGAATTGCAGTGGTATCTGAGATATTACCTAGTGCAATGACTCTAAACTAGGATGGGTGTGGTAGAACAGTAGTGGGTTTATCTAAGTCACTTGTGAAGCTCTTTTACATTACACCCTCCTTTTCTTCTGGAAGAATTCTGGAATGCTGGCCATGTTACAGTAGCAAGGGGAGTGGGGAGTTGGGGTGAGTAAGCACTTGTGCGTTTTGATAAACTACTTTCCTAGAGGATTCTGATTGGTAACCCCCGTCATTCCCCCAAACACATAACTAGTTGAAGACAAAACCAGCATTTGATGCAAAAACTCCCACTAGTTTTAGTCAAGTCTTTTCCTAATTGCACCAAGCTACTTTGCTTTGCCCAGACAATTCATTTTGATGGAGTCTCCATGATACTTACTGGGTCCAGACAGAAACTATCTTCTTCGATTTACTTAAACTCTGCTCTGGGAGCTCCCTTGCTTTCTTCTCCTTCACTTAAAAACAAATAAGCAAACAAATTAATGAACAGACAACAACACAAACTAAAAAAACTTTAGGCAGAGGGGACTAATTATTTAGTAAAAATTCATGTTCCCTTTTCATGGCCTGGGTCTATTGCTGGTTTTCAGCTTCTCATCCAGGTGTTATATTTCTTAGACCTTTTTGCATCCAGGTAGGGCCATGTAACTAGTTCTGACCAGTGTGAATGGAAGTGATGTATATCATTTTAGGGTTGGAGTGGAGGCTTCTGCACTCTTATTCACCTTCTCCTCCTGTATTCAGACAACCTTTAAGACCTTATGCCTAGATGATGGTAGAGCTCCAGTTAAGGACACTGCATCTTTGCATAACCTCATGGAGAAGAGTTGGCTGACAAAAATATTGAACTGTTATTCAGACAAAAATATTGAACTGTTATTCAAGGTGAAATCATGTTCTATTGTGTTTAGCCACTAAAATTTTGGGAATATTTGTTATAGTGGTTAGGCTTCCTCTAGCTAACACACTCATTAATGAACTATTTGGTCATCAACTACCAATGAAACAACTGTCCTCTTCTCCATGGCTAATCAGATGGGTGGTCATCTGTCACAAGAACTAACCAATCATTGATAAGATGCCTAGTACAAAAACTCTGCTCAAGTAGAGGTGATGCTCACCAATAAAATTCAACTGTATTGAGCATTTGAAAATGAGATATATTCAGAATTGACATTTGGCTGTGGGAACAGAAGCAAAAAGAGACATTGAGAGACCTGAGGTAGGAGACAAAGTTATGAACAATCATATTATGAAGGATATTAATGTGGAGGAAGTTGGTCAGTAGCAAGAGTAGCAAAATCAGGGACAGAGAGGACTGAGTCATAATAGCATGTGTTCTAGTGCCTCTTGCTGCTGAGGGGCAGTGGGATAACGTAAGCCTGGGAATATGTTGGAGCATTTTAGTTTATGAACAGCATTCCATCCTCTGTGAAGTTCAAACTCTGTGTAGGGTTTCTGTGTGATTCCTGTTTTCTCTTTTTCCATGTGTTTCCTTACAACAGATCTACTTTCCTTGAGGTAGTCTGAGTGAGTTTCTAGCAACCAAGCTTGCAGTCAGAAAAGACTGACAAATTGTTATTCTAAGTTTTCATTAATTAGTATGTGTTAGATTTGTAATAAAATTAAACATTGAAATATTAGTTTAAAAAGTAGATATTGCTGTTATGATAGCTTTTTGACATATTATATGATTATAAAATTATGTGCAGTTTATTATGTTTTGGCCTTTAATTTTTTCAACAAACGTATATTAAGTACTTATTATTTGCCAGATAGTTTTTGTTAATAGAACAGGAAAGAGAATGAGAATCAAGATTAGATTTGAGTCATTCCATTTCTAATTTCAATTATTCTCGCAATATATTTCTTATTCATTATGTCCATACTTGATTTGGGATCATACACACATTTGTCTATATTTGTCTTAGGATTGGTCCTCCAGAAGCTGTACTTTCAAGATGTACTCCCAGGATGCTCTCCTGGCTTCTCCTGGTACATATTAACCATGTCCTGCAACTCCTTCAGTGAGTTTCTTTCTTTCTCCCTTTAGCAAGTTTCTTTCTCCCCTTAGCAGGGCCCTGCTAAGCTTTGACTCTGTTATTGTCTTTACTAGAAAGGAGAAATGGGCCAGATCCTGAGGAAGGCATGTATTGTCTTGTGAAGTGTCTGGCTCAGTTGAGGCCTCTGCATGGTCTTCAGGCAGCGCAGTGGGGTCTTCCATTCTCTAACAAGGGGGAATGGGCTTCTTATGCAGGCCCAGAGGGTTCTGGGGTATCTGAGAGCTCAAAGTTCTTGAGTGGATATCCCTACCCCTAGACTCCTTGGATGGGCCCCACTCCTTTCCTGATTGTATAGAAGACTTGCCAGGCTGTAAATTCAACCTTATCAAAAATTCTCTACTCTTATAATTAGGTTCTAGGCCTGATCTTCAGCATGGTCTGTCCTGTGATTGTAGGAGAAGAGCATTTCCATAAACATTGCCCTGGGAGTCTTCTGACTTTCACATTTTACCTTAAGTGGCTAATTGGCTGAATTGAGCCTGTCATTTTCTCTCTTCAATGCATCAATATCACTCAACAATAATCAAATAAATCTCCCAGTCCTGATAATTACTATTTCTTCCATATCTCACAAATGCCAATGATATCACAGGGGCCATTGCATCCCTTCAGCAGTAATCTGTTCCAAGTCACCACAGGTGAAATCCTTGGCAATTGCCATGTTGCAGCACACCAGAAGGCTTTAGTACTCACTTAACCCAGAGATGGAGTCCTTGTTGCCATCTGGCAGGGGAGTGATCCAACTTCAGAATCACATCCCAGTGCTGCTGGCTTCTCTTTCTCTGCCCAACCATTGATTTTGGTGGGCTGGGGAGTGAATAGTTGGTGAGAAATTACAGCCAGCTTAGCTTTGAAAGGAAGGTAAGAAGTAGGGTGGGAGATAGAAGGGATATGAGGAGCAGGGCCTGGAAGGAAACTAATTAGGTTTTATAGCAGAAAGAAAACAGCCAGTAGAGGAAACGGGGTGAAAACACAAGAGCCTGAGCTAGTGAGAGTAGATGGAGTACTTCTCTTGAGATGGGAGGGAGGAAAGGAAAGAAATACATACAGATAAGTGTGTCAGTGGTAATAATATAAAGAATTGAGCCCTTTCTATGTGCTTGGCACAGTTCTAAATGTATGGGTAGAAATTAGTTTTCATTTGATAACAGCAGAAGACAATTTTAAAAAGTTTTCCATCAGGTCTTTGATATCATTTAGTATAGTAAAATGGGAGAAAATAACTCAAGTGTTAAAACATAATTTTCTTGCTATTAAGCCCCATTTCCTTCTGTACTTTTCTTAAAAGAGTTGGATGTATATTTTTAATTTTTTATAGCTAAATATTAGAAAACACCACTCATTGCATAAGGTTCCTATTGTTTCAGTCTTTTCTCTTCATCATTATCCCTTTACTTTAGATTTAATGGGCAGACCTAAAAAAAAAATTGTCTAGTATACTGCACATTGTGTATGGAACGTGAATGAAGAGCTGTGCACATTTCTTTTTCATAAGACATCTTGATTTGATGGCTCAGTAGGCAGCAATTTATTGCAGTAGTTTCAGCAGAGATCTTAAAAAAAAGTGAGGCTTTGCCCTGAACGAAAAGGGCAAAGTTAACAAGCAGCTATATAGTGTCTCACCACTGCAAATAAAGGTGGAAGGATGCAAGAGATAATGTAATGAGACATGTTCAGTTTGAGAGGTCTTTGGAGTATTCTGCTGTGATGGATACTGTGCAGGACCTTGTCATTCCCTATATCCCTTTGTAATGCCTTTTAACTAAGGTCTATGAAAAGCTCTCTATTACATATTCAACTTCTTTATTTGGTGAATGAATAATCTCATGATCATTGCAGTTGAATTACTGCAAGTATGAAACTTTTTTCCACTAATAAAAACAAAGCTTATGAGTCAACTGCTAGGACTTTGCTTTCAATCGTACCCAGCAACATTATTCAGATGGTACTGGCTTTAAGTTGGTGGAGGCTTGTAAACTTTCACTGTACAAGCTGCTTTTCTTTGCAAATAGCAATGGTAGCCATTTTTGGCACATTGAAAAGAGATAGGCTGGGCAGCAGCACTTGACCTTAGGATAATTGAGCTTCTTATTTCAAGTAACTTTAAGTAATAAGTTAATAAAACAGAACCAGTGAGATCTGCATTCTGTTGTTAATGTTATTAATGATTTAAAAAATCAGTCCATTCTTTGGACTAAAAGCTTATCATGTATCATATCTTAATATAAAGCCAGCCAATTTTGAACCCTGTCGGAGGAGGTTCAGTTGCTGCATAATTTCTTGTAAAGTTGTTTTACCTGCAGCATTGACTCTGGGGATAGCATTAGAGTAAGGTTTCAGTTTATTTCCTTTTGTTTAATCAATAGATGAAAAAACTGCTATAAACAACTGTATAAGGGAAATCATTTAACATGGTTTGAAAGTGTGTTCCCAAATCTAATGATTAATAGAACTAGGGCATAGGTCTTTTGCTAAGAAACTTGCAAGTCTGCTGCTAGGAATTTTTCTTTTAACTTGTCTGGAATACCCACTAAGACTAAAGGCCATAAAAAGAATTTAGCTCACAGAAAGGTTTATGTCATTCATTTTTAGCCGGTCATTTAGAAGCAATCAACTGGGATGGTACTTAACTATAATCACTTAAAATTTTCATCATGTTACTTTCTTTTAATTTAATGATTTGATGTTAGTATGCTTATGGTAGCTTTTAATGAGATAAATGATTGGGGAATGTACTGTCCAATACTATCTCGGCTGCAAATGGCAAAAAATCAGTGAAGATAGTTTAAGTGATCCTGGGAATATGGCAGCAAGTGAAGGCATTTGTTGTAAATATCTCCAGGTTCCCACATAAAAATAGACAGAGGATCTAGACTGTAAAACTAAAAATCGAATGACAATTTTTACCACAAAATTATATGATAAGCTATCCCCACAAATACAAAAGACAGTAAATGACACCTAAGATCTGTACAGTGTTAACATCTATGTGGGAAAGTGCAGAAGGCAGCCACAGAGCATCTGGCAGTGAACAGAAGAACCAAAATCCACAGGAATTCACTGTAAAGTGCAGCAGACCAATTAGAGAACAGCAGTTAAAACTGAGAGGGGTTTTGCCCCATCCAATATTGGGTGAGTGGAGGATCTATGGTAAGTACTGAAGGGTCTGGAACAGTCTAGCCCCTAGATTCACTCTTGAAACTGACCTGCAAGAATTCTCCTCCAGAATAGGCCTTGCTCTGAGAGGCTTCTTGGAATAGAATCAAAACAAGTCAAGCAGCATAGAGAATTGAGACAAGGAAAAAGAAGGTCTAGAAAAATGTGGAGGAGAGGAACAGAGACAGGAAGTGTGAGAAAGCAAGTCACAATATTTCTGAATACTGCCAAGGAACATCAGAAGAGGGACCTTGGGAAGTTAGACAAGCTACCCCAAACTTATATCTTTGTAAAGGTTCAGGAAATCTGATTTCACATGAAATGAATGACCAAAAATTATCAAGGTCAAATTTCATACAAAGTTATTAGAAGGAAAAAAAAACACAGAATAACATTTCTAAAAAAACAAAAGCAGATCAGAATGATAAGCTCACAGAATAGAGTTAAAACCTTAACCATCTAGTGAAAAACACAACATCAAGAAAAGAAATGACAGGAAAGAATAAAAGAATCAGAACTTTAAAAACTCAGAAATGAGGATATGATGAAAGAATTATGTAAGAATTAGAAATGAAATGAACTTTTTTGGTTTGTTTTCAGAAATGAAGACTAAACTAGAAGGAACACAAAAGCAAAAACACAACAGATAGTGCCTTAAGGGAAAGGGGTTATAAAGAAGGACATTTTAAAAAAATCTTAAAGAAATAAGAAAAGAGAGACAGTTATTGAAAATGGGGAAAGAAGATCTGACATACAGATAAAAGGAGTCCCTGAAAAAGAAAACTAAAGTGAGGGAACAGAATGATTACTAAGAACTATAATTCTAAAAAACTCTATTGAAATAAATAAAAGTAAAAAAGATTTGAGACTTCATATGAAAAGAGTGGTCCATCTACCTGAGAATATTGACCACAAATGACCAATACGAAGACATATTCTAGAAAAATTACTGGACCTTAATTTAAAAATCAAAACAAAATATTTGTGTTTTGAAGTAAAATAGCTAATGGCTAATAAAGGAAATCCTTAGATTTTCATCACATTTTCAACAGTATTACTTTATGCAAGAGAAATTAAAGTAACATATTTAAGATATCCAAAGGAAAAAAATTAGCTTAGGATTTTATATCCAGGGAAACTAACATTAAATATAAAAGATACAAAGTATTGTTGACATGCAAGAGCTCTGAGTTCTTTTATTTCCATGAGCTCTTCTAGAAGAATCTACAGGAGATTGCTACTTCAGAAATCAAAGACATAGAGAGACAATGACAAAAGTGTTAATGGTGAGGATTAAACATGTGGTTTACTTGTAAAACTAATGCTAAATAAGGGTTAAAGGAAAAAGTATTGATAGTAGTTTAGGGTGTAGGGTGTATTCTCTAAACAATGTAGATAAAATACACCTATAAAGATGAATGGAAGAATGAGGAGAGCACATCTAATATTTTTAAATGGTGTTTACAATTATCGGTGGTTGGTATTGGTATTTTGAGACTATTGTGTGTGCAATTTGGGATAAAGTAAATGAGTAATTATGGGATATTCTAATTCTTTTATGCCCAGTGTCCTTGAGAACCAGGATACTCTGTGTGGGAGAGACGGTATACAGATGTAATATAGAAAAGATTAAGTAAAAAACAAAATAAAACAAAACTCTGTAGTCTTGAATTTGAATAGAAAATGTAAGCATGACTCATGAATAGGAAGAGGAAGCAAGACTGGGACCTGATGAGGTCTAGAAACAATGACCAGTTCAGTAGTAATGCATATGCCTAATGCCAAAGATGGTCTTGAAACAGTATTTCCCACTAATAGAAACCAGGGAGAGATGGCTACTTCTAAGATGAGATGTGAGCCTCAATAGCTGCTTATGTCCTAATAAAAAGAGACAACCAGGCATTGTGTGTCACCTGATTAAAACAACAACAACAGGGCTTCCCTGGTGGCGCAGTGGTTGAGAGTCCGCCTGCCGATGCAGGGGACGCGGGTTCGTGCCCCGGTCGGGGAAGATCCCACATGCCGCGGAGCGGCTGGGCCCGTGAGCCATGGCCGCTGAGCCTGCGCGTCCGGAGCCTGTGCTCTGCAGTGGGAGAGGCCACAACAGTGAGAGGCCCGCGTACAGCAAAACAACAACAACAACAACAAAACCCCAAAACCCCCATACGCTTATAGTCTTTCCAAAGGCATTGAACTCAAGTCTGATCAAGCCTCTGGATTGAGCTGCCAATTTCTGGAAATTGGAGAATGGAGGATTATGTTGAACTGCACCATGAATGTGCAATCAGCAACTTCAGATTGGCAAACTAGACAGGTCAAATATCTTGGGTTATTCACAGATCAGTTTTAAAGCTAAAAAAAGGGGGTGGAGATAACATGTAGATTAAAGGGAGTAATGATAATAAATTTTAATGGACAAAAATGAACTGTAGTGGCTTGGGATGCACCTCTAGGTGGCAAAACTATGAAGAATTGTGAGGAAGTGATTACTGTAAAAGTCAGGATAGTGGTGACTTTTTATGAGTGGGGGAAAGAGACCTTTGAGATAGGGATAGGACATATGGAGGAGCTTCTGCAATCAGTGGCAAAGCTTTATTTTTTGACTTGGATGGTGATTTCAAGAGTGGTGTTTTATGTGACTTTTCATGTTTTCTCCTGATGATTAACAATGTTGCACATCTTTTCCTTTATCTGTTGACCCTCTGTATGTCTTCTTTGGAAAGCTGTTTATTCAGAGTTTCTGCCCATTTTTAAATTGGATTGTTTGTTTTCTTGCTGTTTACTTGTATGTGTTTTTATATACTTTGGATATTAGACCCAGATATATGATTTGCAATAATTTTCTCCCATTCAGTAGGTTGCCTTTTAATTTTGGTGATGGTTTCCTTTGCTGTGCAGAGCTTTTTAGTTTAATGTAGTCCCATTTGTTAGGTTTTGCTTTTGTTGCTTGTGCTTTGCATATCATATCCATAAAATCATTTCCAAGGCCAAGGTCAAGAAGATTTTCTCCTGTGTTTTTTTCTAGAAGTTTTATGGTTTCAGGTCTTATGTTCAAGTCTTTACTCCATTTTGAGCTAATTTTTGTGTATGGTGTAAAATAGTGGTCCAGTTTCATTCTTTTGTATGTGGCTATCCAGTTTTCCCAACACCATTTATTGAAGAGACTTTCCTTTTCCCATTGTGTATTTTGACTCCTTTATCATAAGTTAATTGACCATATATGTGTGGGTTTATTTCTGGGCTCTCTATTCTGTTCCATTGATCTATGTGTCTGTTTTTATGCCAATACCATACTGTTTTAATTACTATAGGTTCAAAATATAGTTTAAAATTAGGCCATGTGATTTTTCTCTCTCAAGATTGCTTTGGCTATGCAAACATTTTAATTGAAGGAATTATTAGAAGTATAATAATAAATGAGTTGATTATCCAGTTATATCAACTGGCTGGGTTATTATAGCTGGGTTATTATGCATATTATATAATATATGAAAATGATAATAATAATAAATAAAATAATAGCTTATTTTTATACAGCACTGTGGCATGCCAGGCAGTGTTCTAAGTGTTTTACTAGGCACTATTATTATTCCCACTTTTTAGAAAGTGATTTTGAGGTGTAGAGAGGTTATATGATTGCTCAGTGACACAGTTAGGAAGTAGGAGAAATAGGATGTACATGTAGGCAGCTTAACTCTAGAATCACTTTGTTTTTTTAAAAAAGTAAATATTTCAATATTTGTTAGAGATGTTGTGATGATAATAGACATTAAATGAATTCCTATATCGATGTTATTCAATCCTGAACCTTTACTTCTCAAAATTTTCTTTGTCTTGATTCCTGACAGAAAAGTGAATCTTGATTTGAATTTTTAAAAACATTGTTTTGATTTGGATATTGAGGTAAAGCCACGAGCAGAAGAGAAGCAGGAGCAGAAATTCCAATTTATAAAGATATTTCAAGAAATAATTTTACAAATCCTATTCTGCCCATATCAACCGTGGTACATTCCAAAGGTTAGTTGGCAGCATTTAAATGCCAACTTGATATGCATATATATAATATATTTTGGGGGAGTAGGAACCAGTATTTTAAAATACGTATCAAGGACCTATCATTTTATCTTTATACACCCATATTCATATGCATATGGAATATCCAATGAATTAAAATCTTCACTGGCAGTTAATTTATTTTGTCCATTGTGTGCAAGGCATTTAAGTATATCTTGGGAAAAAAGCCCCAGCAGGAGCACAGCAGGATCGCAATATGAACATACTAACTTGGGTGGTGGATAAGTTAGAACTCTCTTAGTTGCATTTGGCAAAAACACAATTCAGTATAAAATAAAAGGATGCTTTTTGCGGGGGAAAGATTCTGAGGTACACTCAAAAGAGGAATGTATGATCAAAGAAGGACTGGGGGTCAACCAATCCTCATGAAAAATAGGATTTGGATTGTTGGAAATTTTTACCTCCTATCTATACCACTCAGTTAATCTGCATCAGTATTTTTCTCTCATCAAACCAGATTCCTTTCATTGTTCTGGTTCATAGGGCTACTAACAGCTTCCAAAATTAATGTATTAAAGCTTCAGGTGCTACAAAGAGGTAAGCTGAATCTCGTGGAAAAGGACTAATTGACCCAGCTTGGGTCAGCTCCTAGACCCATCAAAGGTGGCAGAGTAGTTCCTGTAGAAACCAAAAGGATGGAATATGAGAAGGGACAGTTCCTAGAAGAACATATTTGGAATGATATTCTCAGAAGAATGGGATGGAGCCAGAAAATAAGAGTTGTTCACTATAGAAATGGAAAATAAACAACATTTTATGCCAGTTTTGACAAAAGCACTACTGTAACTCTAGATATGATTTTTCTCTGCTTTATTAAGGTATAATTTACATAAAGTAAAATTCAACATTTAATTGTATAAGGTTGTTGAATCTTAACAAATGGTTATATTTGTGTAACAACCACCACAATAATGATATAGATTATTTCCAGCACCCCAAACTTTCTGTAGTGACCCTTTGCAGTCAGTTTCCTCCTCTAAGTTGTTGAGTGCATTGGCCTAAGTTGTTTATAATTTTACTTTATTATTCTTTTAATGTCTGGAATTTCTTGAGTGATACTCCCTTTGTCATTCCTGATATTGGAAAATTGTATCTTTTCCTTTTTTTTTGATCAGTCTGACTAGAGATTTATCAGTCTTGATATTTTCAGTGAATCAACTTCAAATTATAACATTAAAAATAAATAAAGGGACTTCCCTGGTAGCGCAGTTGTTAAGAATCCGCCTGCAAATGCAGGGGACACAGGTTCAAGCCCTGGTCCAGGAAGATCCCACATGCCGGAGAGCAACTAAGCCCGTGCACCACAACTACTGAGCCTGCGCTCTAGAGCCTGTGAGCCACAACTACTGAGCTCACGTGCCACAACTACTAAAGCCCACGTGCCTAGAGCCTGTGCTTCACAACAAGAGAAGCCACTGCAATGAGAGGCCTGCGCACCGCAATGATGAGTAGCCCCCTCTTGCGGCAACTAGAGAAAGCCTGCGTGCAGCAATGAAGATCCCAACACAGCCAAAAATAAATAAATTAAAAAATAAATTTATTTAAAAATAAATAAATTAAAAACTTTAAAAATCTTGAAATTTTTTTAAATCAAAAAATTTTTAGTTTAAACTTTTGAAATTAAATTGTAATAGAAATATAGAAAATTCTGAATTAAAACATTCATAGCATGATGACTGAAAAGATACCATGATAAATTATAATTTATTATTTTTTCTCCTTCATATCTCTATAAATCAACACAAGACTGTTATCTTCAAAGTTATTTTTCTACTTGTTCAATATACCATTTGCTAATATTATATTTATAAAATACAAAAAACAGAGTTCCACAGCCTCATCCTATATATCTGGCAAGCTTAACTTTTTGAAATGTTCACACTTTTGTTGCTACAATCATCCATAGAAGTGAAACATTTCCTCTTCTTGTCCAAAATATTGCATGTCTCCCTCTTTAAATTTTAAGACAAGCTTAGTTGACTCCCTCAAAAAACTATGCCACAAATAATTCAACTTTCTTTTCAAACCTCTCACAAAATCTTTGACTCATGTCATTTTTTGGAAATCCTTCTCACAGTGGTGTGTGAATGTGTATGCATATGTTTGTGTGTATGTGCGTATGTGCATATGTATAAAATTGAAAAATTGAAGAAACAAGGATTTCTCCCACTAGATAGCCTCAGATATACCATTACGGAGAATATAAAAGATTCTTGTAAGAGCTCTTGCAAGTAGTAATAGCAAGGTGTTACTTAGGCCTTTAGGATTAAGGGAAGACAGATATTTAGAGATTATCACTTTTAGTAATAAGGCCCTTGGCTGACGAATGAGAGAGTAGAGAGGAGTGAAAGGAATAAATATGATTCTGTATAATAATGTAAATCAGAAACTCTATTGCGGAGGGGGGGAGTTTTAAATGAAGAAAACTCTTTTTCCCCCTCCATATAGGATTAGAATGTTTTGTCTTTAAAAATTAATCTTTTCCTTTGAAAGATGTGTTTATATGTGTTGTGTCGTGTGTGTGTATATCTGTGTGTAACTTGCACTGGGAGGGAACTGCATAGAAAACCAAACCTGGAGAGCCCAAACTGATCCTGGACTGTTTTGGGGGACTTGGGTTGTCGAAGATCATCATGAATTGTCCTGTTGGAGCAACAGGACTTTTTAATGGATTCACTGGGAAAAATGAACATCTTGAAAGAAAAGAATGGATCATAGAATGAGATTACATCCTGTAGGTGTTAGGTGGAAGTTTCCTGAAAGACCACATAACAAAGGAGCAAGACAGAGAACTGAGGACTTGAGTGTGTGACATCTTGCATACATTTTCCTGGATATTATGGGAGAAGTCATGGTTAGCATTCACTTAAAATAGTTTCAACATCTATATCTGAATTTCCTTTAATTAACCAAACTCCGGTAAATTCTGATTCGTTTATACAGTTGTGTGTAGTGAATTTGTGGAGAATAAATGAATGGGCTCAGTTGGAAGTATGGTATGCCTGTCATTCAGCCAGGGCTGGGGTCCATGCAGATGGAGTAGCAGCTCCCAAGGATGCTGTGTTCAGGAATTCCCAGGCAGCAAGAAAGTGAGCAGTGGTTCATGGCATAGCTGTCATCACAGGTGGGTACATGACCCATTTCAGGGTGGACAACTCATGAGGGCTATAAGAATATCATCCTCTTTGGTCATTTTCTTTTCAGGCATGGATTGGTGAAGAGCAGGGGGTGGGAATCTTCCCTCTTCACACACACACACACACACACACACACACACAGACACACACTTTTATTGGACTATGTGCCATAGTGTTTATTCCTTCTATTGGATTGTAAAATTCTTAAAGACAGAGCCTGTATCTTTTATTTAATATGCAATACAAATACTTTATACAGTTCTATATATTCTGAGGTACCTTAATAAATACCTATTGAAAGACTGTTCTTTGAGGAGCTGCTTAGGTCATATCACTTCAGGATTTCCTTTCCTTTCCATCCTTCCTCCCTTCCTTCCTCCGTCCCTCCCTCCTTCCTACCATTTTCCCTTTTCTCTTTCCCCTTCTCTTCTCTCTCTCTCTCTCTTTTTTTTCTAACCTCTCTGCTTAGGAGAATTTTATGTTGCTTTAGACCATGTTTTATAGAATTAGCTTAGTATTTCTTTTTTGAATTCTACGTCCTAGTAAAGGGTAGCATTTAAAAAGTATTTTTCCAAAGGTTGCCGTTATGTTATTTTCGAGTTCATCTCTTGATTCAAGTAAGTTGAATTACCTTTAAATATGCTATTATTTGATAACTGCCAAAGGTATTGAAAGGTCTTAAAATTATAGCCCAGTGTACTCTTTCGCCTGATATTATACCAATGTTAATCCACAGAAAGTCAGAGGGTTTCCATGTGTAAATTTGATTTTAAATGAAGTTTTATTGAATCCACCCCACTCAAAATTTCTTAACTTATAAAACACCATATGAATCTGTTTCCCTTGGAAAAAAAATAAAAACAGTACTATGAACGGAAAGAAATTGATTCTATTGTTCAGCATCTTATTTGTACCCTCTGTGTTATCATGAACTACAGTATTTGTTACTTATATGATTTGCACCTTTTGTGACGTAAAATCTTTTCAAGGTAAAATTTACAAATATATAGCATTTTCAATATAATAGTATTGATATCTTTATCAACACTTTCCTTTATAAAATATATATTTATATAGTTGGTGAAGGCACAAAGAATAGTGGGAAAAATTCCTTCCTCAGTGCTGGCTCAGTAACAGTGGTGGATAAGGTGAAGGCAATGGTATAATATCAAGTTCAGGGTTCTGCAAGTTACTAAAGTATTCATCCCTGTTAAAGGGAATTTCAGTCCGTTATTGCCCGTCACCTGCAGGTTAAGGAGCTATTTCTTGGTTCCCGGCCATGTGTGTGTGGTTTCTGTATGTGGGTGGAGAAAAACTTGGTGGGAACGATCCCTCTGTTGGCTGCAAGCAATGGGGAGTCGTTACCTTTCTTGGAGAGGAATGAGAGAGGGGACTCCACGGAAAGGGAATTGCTCTCCTGGAATACGTGTCTCACTCTGATAATTAACTCTGTGAAAAAAAAGTCCGCTATTGGAATACTCACCCATATAATCCATCCATCCATTCATTTATCCATTTTCTTATTCATTCACACATCCAGATGCTGGCAAATTGTACGAAGCTTTTTTACGGTTAATCCCCAGAATGAGTTGTCATCTAAGGTTGGTTGTGTTCTGCGTTTCCCTTCTTGCAAATGTCAAGGACTTGATTTCCTTTCATTTTAATATTTAAAAATATATTTCTTTAAAATTTTGAAAGAAATACATGTTTAATACCAAAGAAATGTAGAATAATTTGAAGAATATTGAGAAAAATCTAGGAAAAAGAATTTACTGCAGCTCCACTGCACAAATAGAAAAAACAATGCTAACTTTTTTAGTCTCTCCTTTTTAATATGCTGAAAAGTTGCAGTCATACTAACTTCATCATCACAAGGGCACAAATAATAAATTGGTAGTACATCAGCTTTTGTTTTAGGCTCTATATCTTTGGGATCCCATGTAAGGACACATAGCTAATTTAAGCAGAAGAATAATTCACTGAAGATATCAGGTAGCTCATAGAATATCTTAGAGAGACAGAGAATCAGACTCGGATGCTACACAGTTGGAAATAACACCCACGTCATACTATAGGTTTGCTCTCTTAGAGACCCCATGGCTCCCTCTAGGCACAGATAGTGCAACGTCTATTACTAAACCTCTGTCACTGCTACTTCTGACAGCTAAATGTGGCTGCTCTCACCTTACTAGGACAGATCCTGTGAGATGCCTGTTTCTTCATATTGCATCTGAATTGAAGATTTGCAATACTGATTCTGAGTGTCATAGCCAAATCCTAGGCCTTTACCCTGACTGCAGGGGAAACTGGAAAAATGAGTTCCTGGCATGGACTCAGAATATGGCAAATTCTCCAAACATAAGAAGAGCTTTAAAACGTTCTAGTGGGGCTTCCCTGGTGGCGCAGTGGTTGAGAGTCTGCCTGCCGATGCAGGGGACACGGGTTCCTGCCCCGGTCCGGGAGGATCCCACATGCCGCGGAGCGGCTGGGCCCGTGGGCCATGGCCGCTGAGCCTGCGCGTCCGGAGCCTGTGCTCCGCAACGGGAGAGGCCACGACGGTGAGAGACCCGCGTACCGCAAAACAAAACAAAACAAAACAAAAAAAACGTACTAGTGACCCCTAAGCATGAAAAATGCCCACTAAATTTTCCCCCTGACTGTGCAACATTAATATACCCTCTTTTTTTTGAACTTCCAAATAAGATTAACAATAGCAACAGACAAACGCTCCAACCTAATTTAATCCAACAGACTTAAACAAATGAAACCTGATGCACCCGTTCTCTAAAAGCAAGACAACATAAAATCTCATTGGTCTTTGCATCCAGTTCCATGTCCAGTGTCCTTAGCTTATAGTAGTTCTCCTGTAGTTTCATTATGATCCTATCGTGATATTCTATAACATATGGACTAAATTATGAAGTAAAACCCAGCAATAAAATAAAATAAACACACCAGTGAAAATGGAAATGTTACAAAGTCCACACATTGTTTATGCATTTTACTCAAATGTTCTCAGATGTTCAAAATAAAATAAAATAAAATTAACCACCAATAGTAACAACACCTATTTTGTTTTTTCAGTATCACCATTCAAGTGTGAGACTAAGCCTTCTTCATACCCAGAATCTAAACATTGTTCTCAATCAGTTTTGGCATATGGTATCCTGGTGATGCAAACGAATTTCTCCTGCCTTTCAATGTACTATGATATATTTCATAAGAGTTAGAAATGTTTACTTCCTTTAATTGAAGTCCTGGTGTGTGACTATCTTCTACATTAAAAAAATGACTTCTATTTTACTGCTGCATCATGTGCAAGTTGAAGGTAGTGTGACAGCAATTAGGGATCCAATTAAAATTAAAAATGTTGTGGTGCTAGTAATACCAAAAAATTCAACTGAGGGTGATAATCAGAAAAAAACATTTATCACACGCATGGCTTAGGACATGTATTGGGACTATTTTAATTTATCCTCTGAGTGATAATAGGCAAATATCCTTTGGAACTAGATTATATGATCCATGCTGATTTTATATAGTCTAAAATGTGGAAAGCATACATTTTAGTATAACACAAACAGGTAACTAAGGTGTCATAGCTCTGAAATGAACGAATGTTAGTATGTCTCACCCATCCTTACCCCTACCAAAACTTCCTTTTAGAATAAAAGGTCCTAAAGCCCACATGGAGCTTAATTTTTAAAATAAAGGCTATTCTCCCCATGAAAATAGACTATTATGGCCCAAAAGAAAGATTAAAGGAGTGTGTGACCTCTATCGATCCATGCTTATGTAGCAGTTGAACTAAACAAAGTTCGTGGAGAAGTAACACTGAGCAGTGGAAAGAGGGAGGCCCCCAGGGTGGGAGAGACCTGCATCTCCATCCTGGCCCCACTACTTAATAGCTTTGACTTTGGGCCAGGTGTCCGACTGCTCTAAGCACCACTTTCCCTATTTATAAGACGGGTCATCATCCCTCATTTGTTGGTGGGTTGCAAACATTATATGAGGTTATGAGGTAACTATGTGTGTATAGTGCCAGGAACCTGATAGTCACTTGGACAAAATAGCTGTTGAGTTACTTTACCCCTTGGTTTCTCATTTTCTCTTCTGTGGGTCTTAAAATCTTTATCTTCCAAGGCTGTTGAGAGGACAAGGGGGAAATACTACAAGGTATGTATGTAGTATTTGTCCTTTAGTAAATGGTAGTTATTTAGTGTTTTTATATTCCAGGTAGCATTCTGGAGAAGGAAAAAAATGCTACTTTTTTTTTTCTTTGTCTAATCTTGAAGGATTAATTGCTTATTGTATATCAATGCTGACATAAAGTTGGCTGGAAAATAAATCGTTACCTGAGGAGGGGCAGGGCAAAATGGAGGTGCTAATAGATGCAGAGAGTTAATATATTAACTTGGGGAAAGAGCAATGGAGTGTGAAGGCAAACCAGGCTGGAGAGAGTTGAGGAGAAATCACACAGTGGAGGCCGATTGGGTAATACTATTTGTTGAAGAAGGTAGAATGGAATCAAGGTCTCACTCAAGTAGGTGCTGATGATGGGATGAGTACCTGTCATAGTTTGGGAGAATAACCACTAAGGCCTAGGATAGATAATTGGGCCAATTTAACCTACAGGAATTCTAGCCTGCCCCATGGGTTCTCATTTTTCCCAGGGAAGTGACAAAGGATTACAGGGCAACTTTCTCAGCTGAGTCAGATGCCTTGTTTGTAAGAAGCTGATGTTTCTGGTGAGGAAATTATACATGTGTTTTTTGGGGGGTGGGATAAATATTGACAATTTCTGGCTCACACTGGGGCATTTATTATCAAAAAGAGAACATATTCCAATCAAGCAGCAACAGGTGATTTTTTTCAAACACAATCCCCTGTCTTACCACACCCCTTCTCCCAGCCTGAGCACTTCCCCTTGGGGAGACACAGGTGATCCATTTTCTCAGGAGGCAGGATCACTCATTTTATAAGTTAGAGCTTTCTGGAGGACAGGTGATAGAAACTCAATTTGAATGAACTGGGCCAAGAGGTGAATTTATTGGTTCATAAAATTGGAAGGGCAGGGGTGTAATTGAAGATGATCAGATTTAGAAGCTATCCCACTACTTTTCTCTTAACTTTTGTCTTTGTTTCTCTGTAGTTGTTGATTTCATTCTCTTCCACTGTAAAAGGTGAAAGCAAGAAAAAGCTCTTCCCTTCATTCTCAGTTTGAAAAGTACTAGGGCTGGACTCTGATTTGTCACAGACTTAGGCTTCAACCAAGTACTGTGTGGTCACAGAGACGAGGTTAGTTCCCTTTCAGATTGCATGCTTTGGGTGGGAAAATGTTGTTGTTCAAAGGAAGGGACTAGGTGATGGGTAGCCATTCACCAGAAGTGGCCCCTGGGGGTTACTGTGAGCTGGGTAATCTGTCTCCACAGTCCATGGTTAGTTAGCACCTTACACCTAATGCTTTTTCCCACCCCCCTAATATCTCATTCCCTGCACATTCTGCTAGAGATGAGCCTTACTTAGAAGGCCCCCTTGTGTACTTGTTAGTGCAAGTAAGTGTTGAGTACTTATAGTGTGCCTGGCTTTGGGAGGGATTTGGGGATACAAAAATTGGAACAACATGATCTCTATCTTCAAGGGACACATGAACATGGACTCATAACTGAGGATGTGCAAGCATTGTATAACCACTGCTGCAAGGCTCTGATTAATATTTTCAAACTTAACTGAGTGATTAACCTACTGTGATCATAGTTTTAATTTATTGGAATTTTCCTCTCAGTGTTTCTCTGTACAATACTCTAGAGATCAAATTAGACTCAACTGAACTTAGAGCTGTGGAAGCTGAATGGTTGAATTCTCTGCTTCCCCCATAGCCTGAAAAAGCTATATGTGCATATAACAACCTGTGGGCTAGTTGCCCTGGTAACACATGTGTATTTTGCCAGACCCTCAGAAAGATGTGACCTCTAATTAACCTTAAAATTAACAGGGTAATGGCAAAGAATTTCATAACAACTCAGAAGGGGAAGCAGAAAATATTCTGGGAAATGTAAATCTGAAGTGACGCTTGTAAACCCGCTGAGATAGTAAAACACTATGGGATTTCAAAAGGCCGAGAGATTACAAAGCATGAACATCGGAACGATAATTGAGTATATTTTTTCCTCATTTCGATCCTCACATCTAAATGCTTTGAAGGGGAAAAATAGTTAAAAATGTATTTAGCCCAACATCTTTTACAGTAGATGTTAGATACCACATTAAAAATGGACTCTACTCTTAGAGAATTACTGATTGCATATTTTGCAATTGCATATCTTTCTCCTAATCCTGTTTTTGGGAGTTCATTTGATTAGGTTTCCCAAAACTAGTTTATCCTCTAAAGCCACAATGAACGCTTTTTCACACATGATTCATTATTTTTTGTTGTAAAATTGGGTGGAAGAAATATTTTCCTAGCCTTATTGGGATGTAATTGAAATACAACATTGTTTAATTTTACGGTACATGACCTAACGATTTCATATATGTATATATTGCAAAATGATTACCACAGTAAGGTCAGGTAATACACTCATCACTTCACATAGTTACAATTTTTTTGTGTGCTGACAACTTTTAAAATCTACTCTCTTAGCGAGTTTAAATATATACCACACAGTATTGTTTTGTTTTTATTTTTAAACATCTTTATTGGAGTATAATTGCTTTACAATGGTGTGTTAGTTTCTGCTTTATAACAAAGTGAATCAGCTATACATATACATATGTCCCCATATCTCTTCCCTCTTGCGTCTCCCTCCCTCCCACCCTCCCTATCCCACCCCTCTAGATGGTCACAAAGCACCGAGCTGATCTCCCTGTGCTATGCGGCTGCTTCCCACTAGCTATCTATTTTACATTTGGTAGTGTATATATGTCCATGTCACTCTCTCACTTTGTCCCAGCTTACCCTTCCCCCTCCCCGTATCCTCAAGTTCATTCTTTAGTAGGTCTGCCACACAGTATTGTTAACTACATTCACCATGCTGTACATTAGATCCCCAGAATGTAATCATCTTTTCACTGGAAGTGTGTATCCTTTCACCACCTTCACCCATTTCCTCTACCCTTCACCCTCAACCCCTGTCCCTGGCAACCACCAATCTGTACTGTTTCCATGTTTTTAGATTTCACATATAAGTGAGATCGTACAGTATTTGTCTCTTTCTGTCTGATTTATTTCACTTAGCATAATGCCCTCAAGGTTCATCCATGGCAAGATTTCCTTCTTTTTATGGCTGAATAATAATAATATATGGCTGAATAATAATAATAATATATGATATATGTCATATATTCTTTAATCATTCATCTGTTGATGGATACTTAGGTAGTTTCCATGTCATGGCTATTGTAAATAATGCTGCAATGAACATGGGAGTGCAGATATCTTTTCAAGATCCTTTTTTCATTTCCTTTGGCTATATGCCCAGAAGTAGAGTTGCTGGATCATATGGTAGTTCTATTTTTAATTTTGGGGGGACTCTCCATACTTTCATAGTGGTTGCACCAATTTACATTCCTACCAGCAGTGCACAAGTGTTCCCTTTTCTCCAATTCCTCACTGACACTTATTATCTCTTTTTTTTTTATCATGGCCATTCTAACACATGTGAGGTGATACGTTGTGGTTTTGATTTGCATTTCCGTAATGATTAGTGATGTTGAGAACCTTTTCATGTAACTGTTAGTCATTTGAGTATCTCCTTTGGAAAAATGTCAATTCAGATCTTCTGTGCATTTTTTAATTGGATTATTGATTTTTCTGCTATTGGATTGTATGAGTTTCTTATATGTTTTTGATACTAACTCCTTATCAGATATGTAGTTTGCAAATATTTTCTCTAATTCTGTAGGGTGCCTTTCATATGCTGTACAGAAGCTTTTTAGTTTGATGTAGTCCCACTTGGTTTTTTTGGTTTTGTTGCTTGTGCTTTGTGCGTCATTTCCATTAAACTGCTGCCAAGACCAACGTCAAGCAGCTTTCCCCCTATATTTTCATCTAGGAGTTTTTTGGTTTCAGGTCTTACATTTAAGTCTTTAATCCACTTCAAGTTAATTATTGTGAGTGGTATGATATACTTCATTCTTTTTCATGTGAATATCAAGTTTTTCCAAAATCATTTATTGGAGAGACTATCTTTTCTCCATTGAATATTCTTGGCTCCCTTTTCAAATATTAGTTGACCGTATATGCATGAGTTTATTTCTGGGCTCTTAATTCTGTTCCATTGGTCTATGTCTTTATGCCAATATCATATTATTTTCATTACTATAGCTTTGTAATATAGTTTGAAACAAGAAGTATGATGCCTCCAGCTTTGTTCTTTCTCAGGACTGCTTTGGGTTTTTGGAATCTTTTGTGGTTCCATATGAATTTTAGGATTGCTTTTTCTATTTTTGTGAAAAATGCTATTGGAATTTGGTAAGGATTGCATTGAATCTATAGATTACTTCTGATAGTATGGACATCTGAACAATAATAATTCTTCCAATTCATGAACATGGGACACTGTCCCATTTAATTTGGTCTTCTATTTCTTTCATCAACGTCTGATAGTTTTCAGTGTACAGATCCTCACCCCCTTGGTGAAATTTATTCCTAAGTATTTTATTGTTTGTCTCTAAATCCCTACAGTAAATAGGATTGTTTTCTTTGTTTCTTTATCAGATAATTTGTTGTTAGCAAAGTTTTCCCTCGGTATCTGTGGGGGATTGGTTCCAGGACCCTCGTAGATACCAAAATTCAAGGATGCTCGATTCCCTTATATAAAATGGTGTAGTACAGTTGGCCCTCCTTATCCTCAGGTTCTCCAGCTACAGATACAGAGGGCCAACTCTAGAAATACCACTGATTTTTGTGTGTTGATTTTGTATCCTGCAACTTTACTTAATCTGTTGACTAGTTCTAAGAGTTTTAGGTGGAGTTTTTAGGATTTTCTACATGTAAGATCATGAAATCTGCAAACAGAGACAATTTTTCTTCTTCCATTCTGATTTGGATGCTTTTTCTTTCTCTCTCTCTCTCTTTTTTTTTTTTTTCTGCCTAATTGCTCTGGCTAGAACTTCCAGTACTATATGGAATAGGAGTAGTGAAAGTGGGCACCTTGTCTTATTCTTGATCTTAGAGGAAAAGCTTTCAATCTTTCACTCTTGAATGTGATGTTAGCTGTGGGCTTGTCATATATGGCTTTACTATGTTGAGGTGCATTCCTTTAGATTCAATTTGTTGAGAGTTTTTGTCATAAGTAGGTATTGAATTTTGTCAAATGCTTGCATTGGTATCTGCACATTTGAGTAAGCGGTCTTCTCTTCCAGACTTTATAGATTCGCTTTGGCAGGGATAGTCCTTTACCAGTCAGCTCAGCTTGGAGTACTGGATGGGTCAGCTAGTAGTGTCCTTGGGCAAGTGGGGCTCACTTTCAGAGTCTCCATTTGGGCAAAGCTACTGCCCATGCTCTGAGGTCAGGGGATGCCACTGGCTGGGTTCCATGTTCAAACAGGGTTGCTGGTTGGGCTCCCTAATTGTGGGGGCTGCTGGCTGTGCTCTGCAGTCAGCTGGGTTCTGTACCTCTGGTAAGTCCAGTTTGCTGGCTGCTTTCCCTTGCAGGGTGGTGTTACTGGTTGGACTCTTCAATTAGGCAGGGCTACAGGCTGGCTCTGAAATCGCTCCTAGGTGGAGTCTTAGACTGTGATCCCCAACCTGATGGTGCTGCTGGATGTCCTTGGTGTTCAGGTGGGACCAAAGGCAGGGCTTTGAGGTTGGATAAGACCTTCAGGTGTGCTCTGAGATCTGGCAGGGATGCAGACTATGCCCTGAAGTTGGGCTGGGCTTCACGATCAGGTTGACTGCTGACTGTGCTCCTCTGTTGGGCAAGGTCACTGGTCAGGCGCTCTGGTTCGGTGGGGCCTCCAGGTGTATCCTGCAGTTGGGTGGGACTTGAGACTGTGCTCCACGGTCAGACGGGGTTGCTGTCTAGGTTCCCTTATCAGCTGGGGCTGCCAGCTTTGCTCCACGATTGGGTAGAGTCACTGGCTGAGCTTTCTGCCTGGGCGAGAATATAGCCTGCGTTCAGCAATTGGGCAAAGCCTGGGCTGGGCTCTGCTGCTGGGAGGGGTTATGGTTTGCGCTGCCCAGGGTCATTGTTCAGGCTGCTTGGTTATGGGGGGCCAGAGGCTATACTTAACAGTTGGGCAGGACTGCTGGCCGGGTGCCTGGCAGCCGCAGGACTGTAGGGTGGGCTCCGCAGCTGCTCAGAGCCTCTGCTCAGGTTTCCTGCTCTCGCGAGACACGACGCTAGAGTCGGCGGTTAAGCGGGGCCGTGAATTCAGTTCCCTCCCTGAGTGGGGTCATGAAGCGGGCTCGCTGCTTGGTGACTTGAATCAGGCAGAACTGCCCACCGAGCTCCCTGGCCAGAGAAGGGCTACCGGCTGGGCTCCGCGGCTGTGGGGAGGATTGCCGTCAGCCAGGATCCGAGCGTTGGTTGCTGTAAGTCATCCGCCATCTATGTGTCTGTCAGCCCCTCAGTGGTTAAGCCCCGCAGATCTCCCCAGTGATCCCTGGGAGGCGAGACCCAACTGGGCCTCCCGGGAGCTGCCGCACAGGCTGGGGGAGCTGCAAGTCCAGCCTGGGCTCTGTCTTTCCCACCGGAGGAGCGGCGGACCCAGGTCAGCCCTCTCCCCAGCGCGGAATGACGCTGTGCCGAGCCAGCCTCAGGGAAGGTGGACGCGGTCAGTGGGTAGCCGCTCTTCTTACCTTCCTGTGTGGTCCTCCAGGTCGCTGTGGTCCAGGGGCGTGCTTCAGCCTCTCTCTCTGCCCCCCGCCTCCCATTCTAGAATTTTCACAGTGGTGTCTTATCTATGCATAGTTGCTAGTTGGTCTTCTTGTGGTGGGGCAGAGGCCAGAGCAACCGGTGTTGCCATGTCACTCTCTGGATGTGAGAGTGGATGAGGCGTCTTGACACTTTAGTTTGTACTGGGCATGTTTTGTGCAGAAACAGGGGAATAATTTACGATTAAAGGGCCCACTGGTTCTAATACGTCCAATTGTTGTAAACAGATTTAGCTACTGTATACTTGTTGTGATCAAATGTAAGAATGACCGTCAGGCATTGGAACCCTCCAGAAAAAAAGGGAGGAATGCTCTCCTAAGGACACCCAGGGAAAGTTTACAGAATTGACTAGGGAACAGATGCTGTGAAGAAGTGGATTAGTATACATAAATATTTACGAGGAAGACAAAACATATTCAGACACTTTCTCATAGTGAATCAAACATTTGAGGTTGAAATTAGCCAGCACTGGCATCTCCTTGACTTTCTTCTTGTTTTTTATCTAGCCTTCCTCTTCCTTTGGTTGTTTCTTGGCAGCTCAGCGTAAACACTCAGGAAATAATATCTCTGAAGGGCTTATTCCTATGAAAAGACAAGATTAAAGTAGATTCTTTATGCTCTCAAATCAGTTGGGCTCTTTAATATGTTGCTAGTACAAAAAATTTATTCGGCCTTCAACAAATTTTTCGTGGCTTCCTCATTACCCCTTCTTCTAACATAACTTCTGTTTCATGGTGAATGAAATCTTGCTTTCAGCAATTTCAAAGTGACTTCACCTGACCCACATGATTTTTAAGGATCAGAGAAGAGGCCAGATTTAATATTAAGTTTCAGCTGTGTTGTTCATGCTGACACTCAGGCAAATCCAACTTTCCTGGGCTGATGTTTGGCAGGGGGTCCTGTTTCTTCCAGCTATAGGCTAGAAATTATAGAATTTATGCAAAGTTAAGATCTGCTTTGTGTGAAATTAAATGATGAAATGAACACTGGAAACTTGGCAGGGTATTCTTTTTTATTAATCAAGTGAAGAAACCCCCCTCTTTTATAAGCTTGGAAGCTTTTTTTGTTTTGTTTTTCTTTCTACCTTTCTGTCACTCTGTCTTTTACTTTTTCTTTTTAGTAGTGATAGGGAGAGGGTAGTAGGTGTATCCTGACTGTAAATCCTACATCCCTGATGGGCCGGTTAGGTTCTCTAAGATTTTCTGACATCTTTGTGAATTGTCTCATAGCTTATAGGACATTTTTTTCCCTCTGTGATATATGGGTTGTGAAGTCACTGTGTTGACTATATTCAATACCTTGAGTTTATTGTGGGTCATAGAAGAGCGCTCTATGGTGGACAATTCTAAACTTCTATTAGAACCATATAATCTTTTTTTTTTTTTTTTGGCTGGCATTTTTTTCACTTTGAAAGACAGGCATTATTATGTTTCTACTTTCCTAGGGTTTGGGCGCTGTCACAATATTCTCTAGGCTTTCAAAAGTTTGATAATGACTTAATCCAATTGTTTAATTACCCTAAAATTTAAGTTAGAATTGAATGAAAGCAACTTGATAATCTTTAACTAGGTATATTCCACTTTTATAACAGCAGTGTTAGTTCAGGTTTTGGCTGCTTTTATGTTCAGAGAATAAATGACCTCTTGGTGAAAATCAAAGTTAATAAAATGTTTAGCATTTAAATAATTTTTATACTTCCTCCTATTTAAAGCTTCTTTTCCTATAAGGGACAATATTTTTCCGAAGTGTTTTTTATGCCTAATATTGAAAGATTCTCCAATCCCCTCAGAAGCTTCCTGCTGAAACCTCATGTAATGTGCTGCAAAGAGGTCTATGATAAAGTGTCTCTAATTCCTTATTTGTACTCCTGTCTCCTCTTTTGCCTTCCTTTTCACCTTTTCCTTTTCTCCTTGACCCTGAATTTTTTTCTTATCTGGTGGAACTGCTAGAATCCCTGCTGATAAATCTCAGCTAAAGACTCTGTTTCCTGCAGAGGGCAGGAAATGTTGCAGCTCCTCCTTGATTGATAAGAGGTGCAGAGCCCTGCTGAGCAGCTGCAGTAAGCAAATCCCTGCTTCAGCAGAAGTGGGTGTTTTTAAGGTATTGATCTCCATCTGAGAATTTGCCTTACTTACATGGTGTCAGGAAGGATGACTTGGCTTACTGACATGGTTCCTGGTCAAGCAGTGGTCATATCCACTGTGGAGTGATCATGTGAAGTTGGAAGGGGACCACTAAATCTGAGATGATGGTACTCAGTCATGATTCATGTTGATAATAAGTACAGCTACATTGCCATAGTGGCCTTCATACTGAGTTGTTTTTGTTATGATTATTATTGTTCAAGAACTGCATTTTCCAATTAATGGAAATACTTTAGGTACATTATCTATAATAATCGCTTTTAATGATAACAACAAATATGTAAATTAGGCCACAGCATAAAATTAAGGATATTTAAATAATTATAGTGCAATCAAGTCAAAATTACTGTTGTCTTTATTTGATGCTGGATTTTGTGGAAAACAGCACAAGAACATACGTGCTTTGGAAGTTGAAAGTACGTCAGATTTTGACAGCACAACTGCATAAATTACCAAGTAGTTTGGGTGATTTTTTTCTCCATAAATCTTCAAGTAAAAATAACAGTTACAAGGATGACTTTTGAACTAAATTAGAATGAGTAAACCAATATGCAAGTAACTTCTTAAACATATTTGCTCTTTGAAAGCAAAGTTGCATAATCTATTTTAACACAGTGCCTAGGTAATAGTGAAATATTGTTCTTAATGTTTAAAGAGGGTGTATTATCTGACCAGTAGAACTGACTAGAGTGAATTGTGTTGAATTAAGTCAAAACTAAGCATATAAAATGCATTTGGTTGGAGGGGTTTGTAGCTATAGAAATGTAGTTTTATATACCAGAAATACTTTTTCATGTCATGTTACTGTTAGCATGTAGTAACTCAGTGGATTTAGAAGCACATGTTTCAGTCAATAATATCTGTGATGATACAGATGAAATTAGGAGGGGTAGGCTATGAATATTCTATTTTCTTGAGACCACAAAGTGAGTCAAGAACAAAGTTGGAGTAAGACCAAATGGGATAGAAGTCTAGGCTAAAGATAAGGTGCACAAGCCCACTCCTAGTTTCTGCAGTAAAAGCAAGCTGTCTTTTCATGTTACTATATTAAAAAATGATTGGGAATAACTGTGGCTGTTCAAATAATGTCCTTCCTCCCAAAGATGTCCACACTTTAATCCCCAGATCCTGTTTAATATGTTATTTTGCACATCATAAAGGACTTGCAGATGTACTTAAGGTTACGGACCTTAAAGTAAGGAGATTATACTGGATTATCCAGGTAAACCCAGGGTAATAACATGAGCCCTTTAAAGCAAAAGAGAAGGCAGAAGAGTCAGTCAGAGATGTGGCAGAAAAGGAAAACAGAGGAGATGCTGCAAGAGGTGATGTCAGAGAGATTCCAAGCATGAGAAGGATTTGATACACTGTCCCTGGCTCTGATATGCAGGAGCCCTTGAGCAAAGAGGAGAAAGAGGCTTCAAGAGCTAAGGGTGGCTTTTAGCCAGGAGCCAGGAAGGAAATGGGAACCTCAGTTCTACAGCAGCGAGGAATTGGATTCTGCCAACAACCTGAATGAACTTGGAAGGGGATTCTTCTGAGAGCCTCCTATAGGAGGTTAACATGCCAACATTTTGATTTTAGCCCTGTGATACCTGGAACAGAGAAACCAGTCAAGGCAACCTGGACTTCTTACTTATAGAATGGTTGTTTTAAGCTGCTGAATTTGTGGTTGTTAGGGTGTGATAGAAATTAATACAGCAGGTGAGAAAATGGCGGTCTCCAGGAGGGCTCATACCAATAAGTACTCCCCAGAACTACTGCCACTAGTGTCTTTGTCCCCACAGTGAGGCAGAGCCACCCCACACCTCCACAGGAGACCCTCCAATACCAGCAGTTCACAGGTGCAGTGATTAGTGCAGCTCTGGAGAAACTGCCTTAATTGCAGAGCGACAAATTATACAAATGTGTGTAGCTACATCTGTTGAGAAATTTGAACCCCTTCTTCAGCTGTGTGGCTGACAGGGCCTTGGTGCTCCATCCAGGTGTCAGGCCTGAGCCTCTGAGGTGGGACAGCCGAGTTCAGAACATTGGACCACCAGAGACCTCCCGGCCCCACGTAATATGAGTCAGTGAGAGCTCCCCAGAGATCTCAGTCTCAACGCTAAGACGCAGCTCCACTCAATGACCAGCAAGATATAGTGCTGGACACCCTATGCCAAACAACCAGCAAGACAGGAACACAAGCCCACCCATTAGCAGAGAGGCTGCCTAAAATCATAATAAGACCACAGACACCCCAAAACACACCACCAGATGTGGACCTGCCAACCAGAAAGACAAGATCCAGCCTCATCCACCAGAACACAGGCACTAGTCCCCTCCACTAGGAAGCCTACACAACCCACTGAACAAACCTGAGCCACGGGGGCAGACACCAAAAACAACGGGTACTACGAACATGCAGCCTGCAAAAAGGAGACACCAAACACAGTAAGTTAAGCAAAATGAGAAGACAGAGAAACACACTGCAGATGAAGGAGCAAGGTAAAAACCCACCAGACCTAAAAAATGAGGAGGAAATAGGCAGTCTACCTGGAAAAGAATTCAGAGTAATAACAGAAAAGATGATCCAAAATCTTGGAAAAGGAATGGAGAAAATACAAGAAACATTTGACAAGGACCTAGAGAACTAAAGAGCAAATGAACAGTGATGAACAACACAATAAATGAAATAAAAAATTCTCTAGAAGGAACCAATAGCAGAATAACTGAGGCAGAAGAATGGATAAGTGACCTGGAAGATAAAATACTGAAAACTACCATAGAGCAGGATAAAGAAAAAAGAATGAGAATTGAGGACAGTCTCAGATACCTCTGGGACGACATTAAGCATGCCAACATTCAAATTATAGGGGTCCCAGAAGAAGATAAAAAGGGACTGAGAAAATATTTGAAGAGATTATATTTGAAAACTTCCCTAATATGGGAAAGGAAATAGTCAATCAGGTCCAGGAAGCACAGAGAGTCCCATACAGGATAAATCCAAGGAGAAACATGTCAAGACACATATTAATCAAACTTTCAAAAATTAAATACAAAGAAAAAATATTAAAAGCAGCAAGAGAAAAGCAACAAATAATATACAACGGAATCCCCATAAGGTTAACAGCTGATCTCTCAGCAGAAATTCTGCAAGCTAGAAGGGAGTGGCAAGACAAATTTGAAGTGATGAAAGGGAAAAACCTACAACCAATATTATTCTACCCAGCAAGGATCTCATTTAGATTCGACAGAGAAATTAAAACCTTTACAGACAAACAAAAGCTGAGAGAATTCAGCACCACCAAACCAGCTTTACAGCAAATGCTAAAGGAACTTCTCTAGGCAGGAAACACAAGAGAAGGAAAAGACCTACAATAAGAAACTCAAAACAATTAAGAAAATGGTAATAGGAACATACATATCGATAATTACCTTAAATGTAAATGGATTAAATGCTCCAACCAAAAGACATAGACTGGCTGAATGGATACAAAAACAAGACCCATATATATGCTGTCTACAAGAGACCCACTTCAGACCTAGGGACACATACAGACCAAAAGTGAGAGGATGGAAAATGATATTCCATGCAGATGGTAATCAAAAGAAAGCTGGAGTAGCAATTCTCATATCAGACAAAATAGACTTTGAAATAAAGACTATTAGAAGAGACAAAGAAGGACAATACATAATGATCAAGGGATCGATCCAAGAAGAATATATAACAATTGTAAATATTTATGCACCCAACTTAGGAGCACCTCAATACATAAGGAAAATGCTAACAGCCATAATAGGGGAAATCAACAGTAACACAATCATAGTAGGGGACTTTAACACCCCACTTTAACCAATGGACAGATCAACCTAAATGAAAGTAAACAAGTAAACACAAGCTTTAAATGAGACATTAAACAAGATGTACTTTATTTATAGGACATTCCATCCAAAAAAAACAGAATACACTTCTCAAGTGCTCATGGAACATTCTCCAGGATAGGTCATATCTTGGGTCACAAATCAAGCCTTGGTAAATTTAAGAAAATTGAAATCATATTAAGTATTGTTTCTGACCGCAACGCTATGAGACTAGGTACCAATTACAGGAAAAAAACTGTAAAAAATACAAAGACATGGGGACTAAACAATACACTACTAAATAACCAAGAGATCACTGAAGAAATCAAAAGGAAATCAAAAAATAACTATGCCAATGAAAACATGATAATCCTAAACCTGTGGGATGCAGCAAAAGCACTTCTAAGAGGGAAGTTTATAGCAATACAATACTACCTCAAGAAACAAGAAACATCTCAAATAAACCACGTAACCTTGCACCTAAAGCAATTAGAGAAAGAAGAACAAAAAACCTCTAAGTTAGCTGAAGGAAAGAAATCATAAAGATCAGATCAGAAATAAATGAAAAAGAAATGAAGGAAACACTAGCAAAGATCAATAAAACTAAAAGCTTGTTCTTTGAGAAGGTAAACAAAATTGATAAACCATTAGCCAGACTCGTCAAGAAAAAAAGGAAAACTCAAATCAACAGAATTATAAATGAAAAAGGAGAAGTAACAACTGACACTACAGAAATACAAAGGATCATGAGAGATTACAAGCAACTATATGCCAATAAAATGGACAACCTGGAAGAAATGGAAAAAGTCTTAGAAAAGCAAAACCTTCTGAGACTGAACCTGGAAGAAATAGAGAATATAAACAGACCAATCACAAGCACTGAAATTGAAACTGTGATTAAAATCTTCCAATAATTAAAAGGCCAGGACCAGATGGCTTCACAGGTGAATTCTATCAAACATTTAGAGAAGAGCTAAAACCTATGCCTCTCAAACTCTTCCAAAATATAGCAGAAGGAGAAACACTCCCAAACTCATTCTATGAGGCCACCATCATCCTGATATGAAAACCAGTGAAAGATGTCACAAAAAAAGAAAACTACAGGCCAGTATCACTGATGAACACAGATGCAAGAATCCTCAACAAAATATTAGCAAAAGAATCCAATATTACATTACAAGGGTCATACACCATGATCAAGTGGAGTTTATCCCAGGAATGCAAGGATTCTTCAATATATGCAAATCAATCAATGTGATAAGCCATATTAACAAATTGAAGGAGAGAAACCATGTGATCATCTCAATAGATGCAGAAAAAGCTTTCAACAAAATTCAACACCCATTTATGATAAAAACCCTCCAGAAAGTAGGCATAGAGGGAACTTACCTCAACATAATAAAGGCCATATATGACAAATCCACAGCCAACATCATTCCCAGTGGTGAAAAACTGAAACCACATCCACTAAGATCAGGAACAAGACAAGGTTGCCCACTCTCACCACTATTATTCAACATAGTTTTGGAAGTTTTTCCCACAGCAATCAGAGAAGAAAAAGAAATAAAAGGAATCGAAATTGGAAAAGAAGTAAAACTGTCACTGTTTGCAGATGACATGATACTATACATAGAGAATTTCAAAGATGCTACCAGAAAACTACTAGAGTGAATCAATGAATTTGGTAAAGTAGCAGGATACAAAATTAATGCACAGAAATCTCTTGCATTCCTATACACTAATGATGAAAAATCTGAAAGAGAGGGCTTCCCTGGTGGCACAGTGGTTGAGAGTGTTCCTGCCGATGCAGGGGCGGCGGGTTCTTGCCCTGGTCTGGGAAGATCCCACATGCCGCGGAGCAGCTGGGCCCGTGACCCACGTCCCCTGAGCCTGCACGTCCGGAGCCGGTGCTCCGCAATGGCAGAGGCCACAATAGTGAGAGGCCCGTGTACAGCAAAAAAAAAAAAAAAAAAAAAAAAATCTGAAAGAGAAATTAAGGAAACACTCCCATTTACCACTGCAACAGAAAGAATAACATACCTAGGAATAAACCTACCTAGAGAGACAAAAGACCTGTATGCAGAAAATTATAAGACACTGATGAAAGAAATTAAAGATGATACAAACAGATGTAGAGAGATATCATGTTCTTGGATTGGAATAATCAACATTGTGAAAATGACTATACTACCCAAAGCAATCTACAGATTCAATGCAATCTCTATCAAACTACCAATGGCATTTTTCACAGAACTAGAACAAAAAATTTTACAATTTGTATGGAAACACAAAAGACCCCAAATAGCCAAAGCAGTCTTGGGGAAAAAAAACAGAGCTGGAGGAATCAGGCTCCCTGACTTTAGACTATACTACAAAGCTACAGTAATCAGAACATTATGGTACTGCCACAAACACAGAAATATAGATCAATGGAACAGGATAAAAAGCTCAGAGATAAACCCATGTACATATGGTCACCTTATCTTTGATAAAGAAGGCAAGAGTATACAATGGAGAAATACAACCTATTCAATAAGTGGTGCTGGGAAAACTGGACAGCTATGTGTAAAAGAATGAAATTAGAACACTCCCTAACACCATACACAACAATAAACTCAAAAGGGATTAAAGACCTAAATGTAAGGCCAGACACTATCAAACTTTTAGAGGAAAACATAGGCAGAACACTGTATGACATAAATCACAGCAAGATCCTTTTTGACCCAACTGCTAGAGAAATGGAAATAAAAATAAACATATGAGGCCGACTGAACTTAAAAGCTTTTGCACAGCAAAGGAAACCATAAACTAGACAAAAGGACAACCCTCAGAATGGGAGAAAATATTTGCAAACAAAGCAACTGACAAAGGATTAATCTCCAAAGTATACAAGCAGCTCATGCATCTCAATATCAAAAAAACAAACAACCCAATCCAAAAATGGGCAGAAGACCTAATAGACATATCTCCAAAGAAGATATAGAGATTGCCAACAAACACATGAAAGGATGCTCAACATCACTAATCATTAGAGAAATGCAAATCAAAACTACAATGATATATCACCTCGCACTGGTCAGAATGGCCATCTTCAAAAAATCTACAAACAGTAAGGCTGGAGAGGGTGTGGAGAAAAGGGAACCCTCTTGTACTGTTGATGGAAATGTAAATTGATACATCCACTATGGTGAATAGTATAGAGGTGCCTTAAAAAGCTAAAAATAGAACTACCATGTTACCTAGGAATTCCACTACCTGGCATATACCCTGAGAAAACCATAGTTCAAAAAGAGTTGTGTACTACAGTGTTCATTGCAGCACTATTTACAATAGCCTGGACACGGTAGCAACCTTAGTGTCCATTGACAGAATAATGGATAAAGAAGATGTGGCACGTATATACAATGGAATATTACTCAGCCATAAAAAGAAACGAAATTGAGTTATTTGTAGTGAGGTGGGTGGACCTACAGTCTGTCATGCAGAGTAAAGTAAGTAAGAAAGGGAAAAACAAATACTGTATGCTAACACATATATATGTTATCTAAAAAAAAAAAACGGTTCTGAAAAACCTAGGGGCCGGACTGGAAAAGAGATGCAGACCTAGAGAATGGACTTGAGGACACAGGGAGGGGGAAGGGTAAGCTGGGACTGGCTGAGAGAGTGGCAAGGACATATATACACTACCAAATGTAAAATAGATAGCTAGTGGGAAGCAGCTGCATAGCACAGGGAGATCAGCTCGGTGCTTTCTGACCACCTAGAGGGGTGGGATAGGGAGGGTGGGAGGGAGACGCAAGAGGGAGGGGATATGGGGATATATTTTTATGTATAGCTGATTCACTTTGTTGTACAGCAGAACCTAGCACAGCAATGTAAAGCAGTTATACTCCAATAAAGATGTTAAATAAAAAGAAATTAATACAGTAACATACAGTAAAATGTACAAATTTTCAAATGTACATCTTGGTGTATTTTTTTCCTTCTATATTCCCAAGTAACAAATAAAAATATAGAATACTTTCAGGTAGTGATCAAGATGGTGGAATAGAAGGACATGGAGTTCATCTCCTCCCACAAATACATGTGGAACAATTCTCACAGAACGCCTACTGAGCACTGGCAGAAGATCTCATAGAACCAATGTTGCAAGAAAGACTACCATGTAACCCCAGGTAGGATGAAAGAAAAAGAAAAGGGAATCAGGATGGGAGCTGCGCCCCTGAGAGGGCTGTGAAAGAGTAAAAGTTCCCTCACCCTGGGAACTCCCTTCAGTGCCTGGGACAGATAGGGCAGATTGGGAGCTTCAGAGTTTCAGAGACGAGTGCAGCAATGGGCTTGTGGCAAGCAGAACAGAGCAAGATCAGCACAGATGCTCCTGGCCACCTTGCTGCACTCCCCAGCCCAAGACCTTTGTCTGCTGATGTGCAGGGGGCTGGGTGCTGAAACTCAGGCTTCAGCCGACAAATCGGGCAGGGCACTGGGGCTGGCTGCACAGAGACAGGCCAAAGGGGCTGGAGTATGGAATGGGCCACAACTGGGGGTTGTGCAAGATGGAGTCTGGGTGCCCATTGTTAACTCAAAATAACTTAAAGACTTAAATATAAGGCATGATATCATAAAACCGCTAGAAGAGAATATAGGCAAAACATTCTCTGTCATAAATTGTACCAGTGTTTTCTTAGGTCAGTCTCCCTAGGCAATAGAAATAAAAGCAAAAATAAACAAATAGGACCTAATCAACTTATAAGCTTTTGTATAGCAAAGGAAACCATAAAGAAAACTAAAAGAAAACCTAAGGACTGGGAGAAAATATTTGTAAATGATATGACCAACAAGGGCTTAATTTTTAAAATATACAAACAGCTCATACAACTCAATAACAAAAAAAACCAAATAACCCAATCAAAAAAGGAGCAGAAGACCACCACTGTTTGCCCTGCTGCTGCTGAAGACCTGGAATGGGAGGGGTCTTCGTTATTATCGATGCTGTTTTTCAATAAAAATATGTAAAAGTTTTACCAGAGCGGTTTCACATTCCTCTTAAATACTCTTCAAAATAATCAGTGTATTTTAAATTACTACATGGTGAAAATGTTATTGCTTCCAGAGTTAGCATTTTCTTTGCAAAACTGAAACCACTAGGTGGTGTTCTGGAGGGGGAGGCTCTGAGGAGCTCCGGTTCTTTATATCTGAGCATAGAAAGAATTCAGCGAGAGGCAAAGTGATAGAGAAGAAGTGATTTGTTACATTAGGATGCTTGTGAGTCTTACAAGCAGGCAGGCGCCTGAGAACTTAGTGGGCCACAGTTTTATAATCAAAGGAAAAATGGGGAGGGGGGAAAAGACCACCTTCTTCCTCATTCTTGAGTAGACATCATGCTTCCATCATCAGCTCCTCCTCCAGGCTGGGTGGGGGAGTTTTCGTGTCCCTAGATGGTCAAGCCAGGACTGTCATGGCACTATGGAAAAATTATTTCAGGTCTCAGTACAATGAGGATCTTTCACTTTGAAATGTCACCTTTCTATAAATTATTGTTTTTTATGTGTGCAGAGAGCATGTCATTAACTTACTGAGCTGGGCAGGATGTGGGTCTTATTCCACCATTGTTTTATTGTTTTGGGGCATGTCTCATGCTCTGTTGCATGGTTTTGTTGCTAAGCAAACCTGCTTTCTTGAGTGATATTAACTTACAGGGGACTCCCATACTTTTTTCTTTACACACAGTCCCCTAGTGGGATTAACTGTTTAATTACCTATTTTGTCCTTTTACTCTCTCCCTACCTAAACCAAGCTTTAGGTGTTTCCATTTTTAAGAAGATATTTCCAAATCTAGGTTTATTTGCATAGCAAGATTTCTCTCTTTTTTGTGCCCTCTGTTAAGAGGCAATTGTTTTCTTTCTTAAGACTGTTCTCTATTCTATGTTCACATAAAAGGGTCCTCTGTGATAACTAAGAGGATCCCAGAGGCATGAGGACAGCGTCTTTAGCAGCTACAGGTACGTATTCTGCCCTTCATCTTGATACTTCTGATAGATAGGACCATTGCCCTAATTCCTTTTTGTTCATCGTCACTTACTTTTGTCTTGTTATAGAAAACACTCCCAGGCATTTTAATATTGAAGACCTTTTGTTCCCCCCCCCATGCCCGTTTCTTCTACGATATAGTAAATATAGACTCTAATACTTTTCTCTTTTTCTTTATTGGCCAGAGGAAAGTAAACAACTAGATTGTGCTCAGAGTCTGTCTCATGCCTCATTAGGTACTGGGGGTAAGCAGATGGCAGTAACATTACATGGCTCTGCAGAAACAACTGATTTATATTTATGAGCAAGTTACAGTCTTTAAGACATGAGCACCAAAGTCATGAGTGGTGCCATATACATCAAAAAATGAAAGGTGTTTTCTTGTTTGTCATGAAACAACCCATGCATGGAATTCCTTTGAGGGGAAAAAATAGTCGATTAGAAGAAATTGATTTTTTAAAACTGTGGTGTATAGTCATCTTTCCCAAATCAGTGATTTGGTTGCATTGGCAAAAATTAAAAAGCACAAAAATGTTAACATCTATATCTCAGAAGAGTGTGAAAGTTCAAATTTTCCTAGCTTAACATATGATCTTTTTAATCCTGTTTTTTACAGAAAACGTTCTCCATTTGGGAGAATGCACCTGCTTCCCTTTCCTTAGAGCAAAATTCTTATGTTTAGAAATATGTATCTTAAATTAAAAAAATGTGTATCTTTAAATGATTTCACTGATGATGAGTGAGTGCCATCAAGCATCCTCTGGTAGCAGAAGGCCTGGGTGGATGATGTTAGCCTTTGTAGATCTGAGATTAAGTACAGGATACCAGTTGGATTTATTAGACAATAATAATAACCTTGCATTTTACAATATTTTACCCTTTACAGATGGCTTTTTCTTAATGAGCATGGCAGGTAGTTTTCAGTCTTTTTGGGGCAAGAAGACCACATCAGAAGTTAATCTATATGGCTAGTAAGTGGGAGAAAATCAGGTTAAAATTTCAGTTTCCTATGCTAGGATCCTAGAGTCTAGGTCTTCATTCTAATCTTGATTTTAGTTATTTATAATTGCTTTTCCAAAAGGCTATGAGGAGAAGTGTCCCTTGACGGCTTAGCATCCTTAGAGCATCGAACCTAGAACTTGGTTTCAAAGGCCCTGAGTTCTAACTTAGGCTCTTTTAACTTAGGAAACATGCTGCCTTCAACAGGTTTCATACACAACAGTCAGCAAAATATTTCTCAGGGGACTACAAAATGCAAAGTGTCATATTAGGCACTGTGGCACCAACAAGTAGGAAAAGTTGTGTATCTCTAAGGCACTTATAATTAGCTTTTGGAGATGAGCTTTATTGTAAATGTTCAATTCACACTGGCATTAGAATATCATAAGGCAGTTGGGTCATTGCATCTCTAAAGCTGAGATCTCTTAGTCCGTCCCTCTTTTTTCTTTTTATTTGTTTATTTTTTTAAGAGAGAACTCAAAGCTTGGAGAAGTAAAGTGACTTGTAATGAGGGTTCTAAGGTAGATTAATAGCAGAGTTGTGCTTAGACTGGGGTGCTTTGGTGCCTAGTTGAATGTTTTTCTATTCTGCCCTGCTGAGCTTCTATAGGAGTTGGGCAGGCTAATTTTTTTTCTTTCTTTTTTCCACATTTCTATTTATTATACATATAGGACAACAACTTCAGGAACAATGAGACAGTAATGTATAAAACTTTAATAAGAAATAGAGAGATTACAAAATAATCATTTAACCTTTTATGCAAATGCTTAAGAATTTTCACACACTTGTTAAATAAAACATATATAACTCAAAGTGCTAAATAATTCTAGGTTTTGACTAAATCCTCTAAAGAATATGTTGGTGAAAACTCAAAATTATCTAGTAAGGTATGCATGACCTTGTTTATTTAGTATTTATCATAGATGTCAAAATGATCGTGGTTAAAACCAATTTAAGCATTTATAGAATACCATTTAGATTTGGGCAGACTATTAATGCAATATGTTCCAAGAAGGAAAAGTCACCCATTCTAAGAAAAGTCCATGGAGGATGAGATATCTGAGCTGGCCCTTTAAAGATGTGCAAGATTTAGGTAAGGAGAGTGGGAAAGGCTTTCCAAGGCAACCAAATAGGATGGATTAGCAGATCAGGGACTAGACAATATAAATGAGGTAGGTATTTTCTCCTGTTGGAAAGTATTGGGAAGGAAAGCTTGGAAATCTAACTGAAGAGTGAAATCATGGTGACATGTTAGGGAGATTTATTTTGTAGTGGAGAGCAGAATTGATGGAGTATGTGAGAAACTAAAATAAGAGAGGCCAAGTCAGAGATTATTTATAGTTTAGGTATGCATGACCTTGTTTATTTAGTATTTATACCCAACAGTCATTACTGATGTCATTAATGATGACAGCCCAATGGACAGGGTCATTGTGGAAATGAAAAGAAAGGTATAGGTGTGAGAACTCTTGAAGGAAGGACTGAAAAGAATTAATGACAGCTTGGATTGGGGAGGTGACAGAGAAAATGCAGGCAAAGGAGGCTTGACGCTTGAACCTTAATGGGGAAAACAAATGAGAAATGAACTACCATGAGCAGAAAAAGAGAAATTAGAAGGAGAAGCCAGTTTTGAGGGGAAAGTGATAATTTTATTGGGCTTTAGGTTGAGAGGGTAATGCCCAAGTAGAAAAGTTTAGAAGGTAGACAGAAAGAGACCTTGTATTCAGTAAAGAGATCACAGATTTGGAAATTATCTTCTTAAAAAAATGGTAATTGAGGTATAGCAGTGAAATTAAACTCTGAGAACTGGAGTGTAGTAGGAGAGCTTTGGGAAACACCTACCTCTAGGGGGAAGGAGCAGGGGAGAGAAGTCAGTACAGGTAGTCTAGACGCCAAGGATCTGGGTTGGCCTGGAAGCAGGAAAATCAAAGTGTGAGACAAAAATTCAGTTTCAAAAAGAAGGAGGTGGCTAATTTTAACAAGAGAGTAAAAATGTATTTATAAAGTTTTCTGTTAAAAGAATATGAGGGAGAAATGTAATAATCCTTGTAGAATGGGCCCAGGAAGTCTGTTAAAGCTTGTAGGAATATGTAAGTAGGAGACATTTCTAGAGCTTGGTCAGGTGGATTTCTATATTTCCTTAAAGAAAAAAAAAAAATCCAAGAAAATAAACAAAACTCAGTCAAATAAACTTAAATAGATGTATAAAATAGATGTATAAAAACACTTTTTACTGGTGAAACTATCAATTTCTCTGTTTTGTTTCATTTTTATTATGGTGTTAAATTTTCACTGTAATTTTTTAAAAGCAGAATTCCTATAAAGAGGGTAAAGAAATTGAATTAATGTTCTTTAATTTCTCTGGGGAATATTACCCCAAAGAAAGAACAAATAGATTTTGGTAGGTGGACGAAAGAAATTTTTTTTCAGAGAAGAATGATTTAGTAATTCTAATTTAGAATATTTGAAGTGCAGAATCTTCATTTCCTAAACCAGTTTGGAAAAAAGAAAGAGTCTTTAAAATTAGCATAGCATTTTTTTAAACTGATGAGAGTAGGGAGAGTGTGAATTATAGCTTTAGATGTGTGGAGAATTTAAGAAGTTTAGTAGGTTTACTGTGAACTCTTGACATTCCAAGTTAACATCATTTTCATTTTCTTTTTTTATATCTGCTATTAGAACATACTTGGAATTAATTTCTAAAACTTCACTTACTTGAGCTTCCTACTGCTTTTTACATGTCTTCATGTCTACTGTAAAATGATAGAAAAATATTTTATACATGAATTATTTTAAAAATAATAAGTCAACAGAAATGAAATTTATTTCCTACATTTGTAAATAACTTCTTAAGTTTTATGGAATGCTTGTCAAGATTGAAAAAAATAAACCTGTCAAGATTTTTAAAGATAACACTAAAAGGTTTTGAAAGCCAAGATACATTTATAAAATAATTTGTTCCATTTTTCTGATTTACATTAGAATTATTTTTACAGTGTTGATTCTTGTTTTGGATGATGAAATTGAATAAATGTTATTAAGGACTTGAATTTTTCTTGGAATATTGTCTGTATAGCAGATAAACAGATCTACTGCAGATTTGAACTCTGGACCCCTATGTCGAATGGGAACTTTTTTGCTTTCATACTACCATATTTTTTTCTCCTAGGATTTCTTAATTTTCTATCTCAGAGCCTGCTGCATCTGTATCTTATTCTAAATGGAAAAGAAAAAAGTCAAAATTTGGGATATTTAGAAAAATTTTGGACAGGAATTTTAATTTGACATGTATTTAATGCCTGCATAATAAGCATATGGCAAGATTGAAATACAATAGTATCTCCTCAAACATGAGATCCCAATATAAAAATTTGAGATCAGATGAAGTAAATTTGTAGCTCATTTTGGTAACTTAGATTTTAGATTTCATTGTATGTGAATTGTGACTAATAATTCTGGAGATACTTAGAAAAAAGGCAACTGGGAGTTGGGATATTAAAAAGGGAAATAAAGCTAATGGTAGAAAAGGAACAGAAATTTTTATAACAACTGGGAAAGATACTGAAAGATAAGTGAAAGAAAAACTGGGCTTTAGAAAGTTCCCCATAGCTTCCAGGGGGAAGGGAGGTTACTTGGTTGAGACCTCAATGTGCTAAGCACCTGGAAACCTGGAGAGATCAGGAAGCTGGCGGTGGGGAGATGGGAGTCAATTCTGAGTCATAAAGTTGAAAAGACCATGGTCATTTAGATATAGTCGCAGACAAAGAAAGAAGATGCTTTGAAGTATTTGTGTTATCTGCAACAAAGCTTAATTAATTTATAAGCATGTCATTAATACTGGAGAAGAGAGGTGGGGGGAGAGGGAGATTCTGAAAACTTACAGCATGCAAGTGTATAATACCTATTATTGCTAATTTTGATGTGTAAAATGCATGGTCAACATCTTTATTTAGTATGCTGTTTTCATAATTTTTTTTTACAAATGTAAAAGTATTTTTTAGGCTTCTCACAGATTTAGCTATGACATTGTTTTCCCAACCCTGTTCTTCTCCTATGGCTTTAATTTTTTGACTGTAAATTATGCCACAGGAATTTTTCTGGACTTGAACCCCCATGGTTTGGGGGAAACTATTACATGTTTCAAGAAAAATTGGGCCAAGTTTGTATAAAAGGATTTAAAAGAGTAAAACTGGACATACCTAAAGCAATTTTGGCTCATTTCCAGTAGCCATAAAATAATGCAATTTAAAATGGACATGTCTAACCTACCAGTGAACTTTCAAAATGAAAATTTCCACCTATTAGACATTGAGACAATCTTTCCCCTCCCAAAATCCAAGTCTTATCATCTTAAAAGCTGAGATTCTCTGCTAAGAGCCTAGAGTAACCGCCTTTAAGTCCTGGAATATAAAGGTGAAGATAGATATACCTTTATGTAACTTTGGGTCCTAGGATTCACGAGCCCTTGAATATAACTGATCTCATATTAATAGCCAAATTAATAACCACATTCCACAGCTCTGAGTCACATTACCAAATCTCTTCAAATAGTATCCCTTGGGATACTGTCCTCAGATACAAGTATGCTGACATTTTCTACTTTGGTCTCCTCACCCAGTAGCTCTGGCACAGCTCCTGTTGTTAAGGGTACATCTTTCCATGTGGCCAGCACCATCTATACTCTCTTCCCTTACAAGTGCTCAGGCTTCAGCTTAAATGCCACATGCACAGAGATGGCTTCCCTGTCCTTTCCCCATGACTGCCACCGTAGCTCTTTGTACTTCTTCCTTGCAGACTTGTATACTTGTAATTATTTAAGTAATTTCTGTCTTTCTTCAATTTTAAGACATGCCCTGCCACAAATTTTTAACATTTAAAATTTTTGATGTTTCTTATAATTGAAAAAAATCATTTTAGGTGATATATAAATATATATGTATTTTTTAATCATAGAGAAGTTATTGAAACAATGGTGTATCTTACAATTGAGAGCATTTTGCAGCTTGCTTGGAATCTTTTTTTGGGAATGTGATTGGGTCTGAATATATTAATTACTTATTCTTTTAAGTTCAGCCTTATTTGGCATTAAGAATCCAGGAAATTTCTTCATCAAATTATGAATTATTTCATTTATAAAAAGTACTGTACAATGTTAAGGTACAAATGTCACAGTCAGACCTGGCTCTTGTGTTAGTCATGCTGAGGTAATATGGTCTATAAATATAATTGTTATATAGTATAATATAGTATTATATATATGTATGCAATTGATTTTTTTTCAATTATAAGACACATCACAAATTTTAAAACGTTAAAAAATGTTGGAGTGGGCATGTCTTAAAATTGAAGAAATACAGGGACTTCCCTGGTGGTGCAGTGGTTAAGAATCCACCTGCCAATGCAGGGGTCACAGGTTCAATCCCTGGTCTGGGAAGATCCCACATGCCACGGAGCAACTAAGCCCGTGAGCCACAACAACTGAACGTGTGCACCTAGAGCCCGCGCTCCACAACAAGAGAAGCCACCACAATGAGAAACCAGTGCACCGCAGTGAAGAGTAGCCCCCGCTCGCCACAACTAGAGAAAGCCCGCACACAGCAAAGACCCAACACAGACAAAAAAAAAAAAAAAAAAATTGAAGAAATACTGAAACTTTTAAATAGAGTATACATATAGATTGTAAATATATATATATATATATATATATATATATATATATATTTTTTTTTTTTTTCCTTTCTTCCCTTCTGTGTTCTAAACTATAAGGGGACTGGAGAAAACTCTTGTTCATCCCTCTCCAGTGACTAGCACAGTACCCTGCATGTAGCAGGGCCTCAGTAAATATTCGACTGATTGGGCCTTTGTCTTCTCACTCTACTTTTGATCCTAATGACACTCAGGTAGAAAATTAGTTACCTGTAGACAGGAACCATTCATTTATTCAACAAATATTCATTTTGTGCCACTAATCACTGTGTGAGGTGCTGGCATATATATATACACACACACACACCCCATATATATATATATATATATATATATATATATATATATATATATAGTGCTGGATCATATATAGTGATGGCAGGAGTCCCTGTGACAAGTTCCTGTCATAATTAAGTGGAACAAATAATTACATTATGCGGCAAGTGCTTGAATAGAGGCAAATATGAAAGTAGCTGAAGAAGTGTGACTGATTCCCTGGAGGAGAATAGGATAGCCTCACAGAGTGGGTAGCTTGGAGCTGTACCTAAATGAATGAGTAATTATTTAATAAATTCATACCCAACACATTTCTGAAAGCAAATTGCAAAATACATACAATGCAACAAAATAAGCATAAAAAGATAAATCAGTATGATTAGAAAATAAAGTTCGAATAATAAGATGGAGCCAGAGGGAGACTGAATGCAAAACTATTTGCCATAAAGTCCTACACAGTTGCCCATTCTATGTGATTACATATTATTATATAATTCTTTTATATATATATACACATATATATGTGTATATATATATATAAACTGGGAATTCAGGGAATGGTGGAATGGTAAGACAACCTGTTTTCAGTAATGAATCCAGTGGTTGTACACAGAATGGATTGAGAGTGAGGGGAGAGAGCAAGACTCGGTGTAGGGAAACCAAGAAAACCAATTAGGAAGTTCTTGGGGTAGGTCAGTTATGGGCAGTGAGGATCTGAACTAGGGCATTGGCAATGGTGGTATACAGTTAGGGAACAGATTTTGATTCTAGGAAATCAGGACTGCTTTCACCTGTGTTTTGTTTTTCCCTTCAATGGCCATACTTTTTTTTTGTTGCTGTTCAACAGATATTGCTAGGGGGACCACAGATCTGATATTCTAATAACCTGTGCATTATATTTTTGGCTGTAGCCTCAAGGACAGTTATTACACATCAGTCAAAACTGAGTGTGGTATGTTGTGTTCATCTGGTGGCACTGCTTAGAAGAGGTAGCATTTCTAAAGGTTATGTCAACTCTGATTTCTACCAGAAGATCATGGATCTGCTTTTGATCCCCTGAAAACAGATGAATAGTTTCGCTTAGTTTCTGAAATTATGAGAGGTGTGTGCACCTTCAGTTTCTAATTGCTGAGAAGCTATGACTTGGTGATCTTGAAACTGGAAGTTATAATTTCACTTTTAATAACTTGTTCTGACCTAAGCAGACACCTCTCAAGAGAAAGGAAAACGTAGATACTGACTGTCAGGAGTGTATAAAAAACAACATAATGTGATTTCAGATCAGCAGATTTGCCACAAAAATTGATTAGTGCATCTTAAGGTGGGACAGACCTAAAAGGAATTGGGTGAAAGCCCAACATAGTTCCTTTAAAGGGTGATTATTCTTATCATCCACCCTTTTCCTCAGCATTCTGCCTTTGTTCTACCTTACTTTGACACTTTCCTTTATAAATATGAGTGTGCCTATACTGAATTTAAATTGTGAAACAGTTACACGAGTTTAAAGTATTAATGACTAGTTAAGCCATTATTTTGAAACAGCCAAAAAAAAGAAAGATCATTATGAAAGAAAAATAGGATCACACAGGAATTTTAAGACAAAAGTGTCTCTGTTTAATGATTTGTAAAAGAAGTAGGAAGCATTTTCTGTGAAAACTCCTAATTATTTTGGTTTTCCATAATGAAAACCTGTGATGTTGTTTAAATGTCTCTGTTCAGTAGTTTACTCTGTTGCACTGGTACATTTGTTTGCTTTGTGTTTTCTCACTTTTCTGCATCGGATAAGAGCGATATATCTATGAGTTTGAAGTTTTTTGGAAATGATGGCAATAATCGCTTGACCTTGAGAATCGATGACTTTTAAAATTGTGTTACTTCAGGATGAGAAAGGACTATTCTAGTCATCCTTTTGGTCTGGTGTTTCATTTATCATCATGTATCTTGGAAGATGGTTCTTTATTCTGCTTTGTCAGAAACATCCACAAATCAAATAATTATTGATATGCACTTGGTAACTTATGTTTAGAAATAAATTTAAAGGTTACTAAAGAAATTAACCTTGGTAACAATTGTTTTTGCCATGCTGATGGCTCTTAAGGTATGATTTAATTGTACATGTCTGTGGAAGGCTTCTCAGTGACACTGCCGTTCAAACAAGAAAAGGGACAAGGTTCTAAGATCAAACACCAGGAATAGCATGTCCTGTCACACTCAGAGTTCAAGAATTTTTGGAGCCCAGACTTTTCTTAAATTTGATCAGAATAGGGATTGTGAATTTATGTACCCTCTTTATTCACCCCCTGCCCACTGTCTGCTTTGCCTTTGCTTGTGCTGACTTATTGCTTCTTGTTTTCTCCTCACAGGCCTTTTAGTATGTGGTAGAGGTATGCAGGAGAGTTTACAGCTAGGCTCAAAAACACTTCCTACCTGAGTCACTGCTGCAGATTTAGGTGTGCTGATTGATCTTCTATCTAGAGTCCAAGGCCTCTGTACCTGTCCAGCAAGTTCTGTCTGCCCTCATCGGCTGTCTTCTCACCCCTCACCCAGGTGAAAGTCAGATGTGGTTCAGCAGACAATGCACAGTGTCACAGTGGGCAGACCCAGATCTGCCTTGGAAAGTATACCAGCCAGGTAATCCTGCGATCCCAGGTGTCTGACCTTGTTTCTTAGCTTTCTAAGCCACACTGACTCTTTGGTGTTTATTCTAGAATTTATGGACAAAGAAAAGTCTTCCTGCTCCTTTCAGAAATGGCAATAAAATATTAGCAATCAGGGAAAAATAAAATTAATAGTAAATTCCTCTGAAATTGGCTAGGTAAAATAGAGATGGAATACTGGGTACCTATATTGTGCTGTGTTCTGTGCATTTTCCTACAAGTCTTGTTGGAGAAATTCCTTTATGTCTGTTGTCTGTCTTTTCACTTGCCACGCTCTCTGTCAGACTGCTCACCTCTCATATTTGCTAGGCTGCTTGCTATTTTACATGTTTAGCAGCATCCCAGTTTAGACTGACTCCAGGAAGCCCTGAGATTTCTGTAGGTACGATGGCAATGTGGTAAGGAAGGAAAGGGACTGACTGCAAGTTGTGATTGAGAAAATGCACAGAAAAAGACTTTAAGAGTAATTATATTTCTTGGATGAGACCATTTCTCCCTCTGCCTAGGAAGGCATTTATTTTCCCTCTTCTCATTGCATATTTACATAGTTACTATGGATGGCTAATGTGATATCTTTCAATTTTGAAACATATAAAATTTTGAAACATATTGTATTCTAACAGGAGAAGAAAACTTCCTTTCACGGATTTCAGAACACCAATGGTACTTCCAAGATATTTTATTAAAAACATCTCTATCTAGTTCTCACTGACTTACTGTTGAACAGTCTGCACCATCTCTCAGATCTGCATTTCTCTGTTGGCCTCGTTCTCGGGGAACACACCTCTATGTAGTGAGAAACATAGCCCCTGCAGCTCTGGGTACATGGTCCTTAAGTTAATGATCTTAGAGGAAGCATGAGTGCCTTTACAGAAAGCTTTCACAAAAGTTTTAGGGGCATGTTTGATTGTCCTGCCTTGGGGCATGTGCTCCTTCCTGGGGCTGGGTCAACCTGACCTGAATCATATAAACTAAAGATTACTGCAGAGAAAGTGATTCCCCAAAGGAAAAGCATACTAGGCAGACACACGAAGGTCTATTTCAATAAATATGATAAAAATTTTAGATAACTGGATGAGGTTATTAAGAAGTAAATGAAGTAGGAAAAACTTAAATCTGACTTAGCAGCTGATGTGAGGGTGATCTTTTCCTGGGTTGTTTTCTGTCCCACTGTAATAAAGACTCTAAACGGGCTCATAGTTTTATAGGATTCCAAATGGGAACATTTCTTTTATCTGATATGGAGTATATACATAGCATTTCCACTTATATTTACTGAGTAGTTTTTTCCCTCTAAGGCAGTGATCTTCAGTATGGAAAAGTAATAGATTAATACTTTCAAATTTAGATAACACAGAATTATTAATTTTGTTTGATCTCTATAGGCTAGAAAAGCAGATTGATACAAAATGAGAAAATGTGTCTTCACAATTTTTAATAGTGAATGAGTATAGCCTTCATCAGCACTATAAAGGCAGCTAATTAATAGCTAGGTAATAGTTATATATACTTATAAATGTTTAACTAAGTGTTTTAAAAAGTTTCACTAGAATGTAACCACCCTTGTGGAGTCAGGCAGCTCTCAATACATACATACCCACGTATACTCATCTCACTCACAGGGCTCAGAGTGACTGCTTTCCTGGAAAGGAAAAGAAAAGAAACAGCTTTGTTACTCAGTTCTCTGGGAGGAAGATTACTGGGATGGGAGGATGAGGTTGTAGTGACTGAGCTGCTCTGGGAGGGTGTTGGGGGGTGGGAGAGAGACAGCTGAACTTTTCCATCCCTCAACAATGTCTCCATAACTCTTAGGAGTCACAGACATACAATTTGAAAAACACTGAAATAAAAATCAATAATGGGATTAAAATCACTTTATAGCATTACTCACAACGAATTCCTTGAGATAGATACTCATCTGTAGTTTTCACTTGTGTGTATATATGGTGATATTAATAATATTTGACTATTGATGTGATATAGGCACCCAACCAGCACTGCTAGTCAGAGCAGACTCCAGCTGTAAACATCTGGAACACCATACAGGTATGTTTCAGCTGGATATCATCCCTATATACCTATATGCAGAGTTATGAATATTACTATTAATAAATATTTTTATCTGTCAAAATACATACTCTATTTCTATTTCAGTCTATTTCATTTATATCAAAATGATCTCTGGTAAAAAGTTTTACTGGGAATTTTATAGTTTCCTAGCTATTGAAAACATACATATCTAATTTGTCATTAGATATATTCTACCTAAAGACTGTATTTTCTTGGAACATTAATTATCTGATTGACTAACTAATGGTTAACATTAAGTCCACGAATATTTCTAGGCTCCTACTGTGAGCCAAGCAATGTGTTGGTCTCTGGGTACACAACAAAAAGATAAGGTTGTTACCCTGTGGACATTATAGCTCCACTGGGGGTATGGATAATGGACAATTTCAAAGCAGAGTAATAAATTTAGCTGTCCTCCACGTAGAGCTGAGTACTGTATCCAGGATACAGTTATCTCATATTGGCTATAATTCTTTATGCCTCATTTAGCTTGTACATTATTTGAGGGTAGGAGCATTATCATTCTAATATTGGCACCTTGAGTAATGCCTATCACAGCATGGATGTTAGGGGTTCAATGTACCTCTCATCCCACCTTATTTTTGAATTTTGGTGTGTATACGTAAGACTTACTACACAAATGTGAACAGTATTGTTTTTATTACCCTCTTCCAATATCTCACATAAACTACATTGGGGAACAAGACTTGGATCAGGAAGTTTATGAGGGACTTCCTGCTTCCTGCCCACTGAATTAGAAATAAGTTTTGTACTACATACCTGGCCTCACTTTATCACCCAGTTACATGCAACTAGTCAATAAACCACAGGGTTGGACACAGATAGTGGAAGAAAGCCCATAACACATGACAGGAGGTGAGGGGCCAAATTCCTGCCTTTAGGCATATAGCCCTGCCCACCAGTAAAATATGAATGTCAGGAATGTCAATCAATGTCAATACATGTCAGGCTCTCAATCCCATTAGCCATCCCTCCTTCATACGCTAAAATGACTATTCGCAAACAAATTTTCTCAGCATATGTAACCGTATACACTTAGGAACTGAAAATCTGCAAGTTCCATTCAAGCAAAGGTTTGGATGACTGTCTGACTGAAATATTGTGTACTGTTGGATGGATGATTGGATCTGATGATTTAAAAGTGCCATTTAACCCTGAGAATCTATGTTGCTTTATCTTTTATATTCATTTCGCCTGAAATTATTCGGTATCCTTGGGATTTGGTAAGTCTGGACTCAGGAGTATTCCAGTTCATGGAGCGGGACTGGGCCTATGAGCCCAGTCTATTTCTCTTAGGTTTATTTTCTTTCACTCAGTATTTGGCCTTGCTGCAAGATGGGCACAGATAGGTTGCAAATTGTAACCAAATACTGTAGGCATCAATGTATATGTATGAACACCAAGAAGGCTTTTGCTTAATGAGAATCTGTGAGCCCTTTGGTGTATTGGCTATGGTTTGGTGACCACCAAAGTTATAGGATGAAGCTTTAGTTAATTTCTTTATTAGGTATGATCTCTATAAACTATAACTGTCAGATAATGCCTATCATGATTTTGGAGAGTAATCTAAATCTTGATCATTTGCCTGAAAAATACAGAGAAGTGTATTAATTCTTAAAATACAGCATGTTTAATGAAGGTTGGGGATAAATGATCTCATTGATTGGTGTGTACTTAGCAAACAATTTCAGGTATAGTAGGACATGAATACTGTAGGAAGGAGTGCTGAGTCTGTTGCCTTGAGGCTGTATGGCAAGCACACATTTCTTCTTGCTCATTTCCTTGTTTACTTATAACACTTTTATTTAGGATGGATTGATGGGTACTGAGGGAAATTATGGGGTGGGTGATAGAGGGGCCAGCTAAAGTGCCCAATCCCACTTTTGGTATTTGCCTGTGTTTTTTACTGAGAAGAATTATTTTCAGCCTTTATGTATCAAAGTTCATTTTAATTTTATTTATTAGAGCGACAGTTGATATTTTTCTGGTACCATGAATTCAATAGTTCATGGAAGAATTTTAGATTTGTTGGTCATATTACTGTAAATAGAATGGTACAGAGCACAATAAAAAGGCTAGAAAAATATAATACATTGTGGCTTAAACCTGTAATAGTATTTTTATAGGAAATATGTAAAGTGTTATGTATATTTTAACATTAGGTTAACGAATAAATATTTTGTTTCAGAGGAATTTTTGGTCAGGAAATTGAAATTTAGCAATTTTGAGGCAATAGAATTAAAGACGTCGACACATTCACTGTTGGATAATTATATAACCTTGTAAAGTTTCAGGCTTTTGCTTCCTATTTTTTGAAAAATGGAAAACTCTCTGGCTCATTATCTTTTGTTGTATATGGCCCCATGGCCTTATTTAAGTATTTTTCTGAATGACTCTATTGAAATTGCTTCAGCAAACTTGCCAGGTAACAACTTTTCACAGATTGATGATAAACCATGAAGAAAAGTTCTTTAGTGCACTTATCTGTGCTCTGTTCTTTTATTTGTGTTATTCTGAAAATATCTTTCTATTGTAAATTATAACACATGGACAAGTGCAAAAAACATCAAAGCATGGTATAATAAATTGTTACAAAGCAAACGTCTCTGTAACATATTCTAGGTTGAAAATTAGAATATGAACAGCTTTCAAGAAGCCACTCCTCCCAGGTAATTCCTCTGCTTAGTGAGAGGGTATCACTGTACTGATTTTTTTTTCTCTCTTTTTCAACCTCAGTTCCCCCTCTTTTATTTTTATGCAAAAGCAGCCATCTTCATGAATTTGATGAGTATTCTTCTTCTCCAATTTTTATATGTTTGCAATAAATCTGCGTACACATAAACAATGTATGGCACTACTTTGTGAGTTTACAAATTTTTCATAAATAGTATCATGCTGTATATGTGTCATTCTGATGCATTATTCAATATTATGTTGTAAAATCTTTTCATATTGTTACATATAGTTTCGATTCACTTTGTTATACAGCAGAAACTAACACAACATTGTAAAGCAATTATACTCCAATAAAGATGTGAAAAAAATATGTATATAATTACAAAAAAAAAAGAAACCACTCTACTGATTTTTGTGATCAAAATGCCACTGCATTTCTTTCTTAACTACCTATGTATGCATTCCTTAACAATATAGTTTTTGAAATTTATATAAATGGTACTATACTGCAAGTAATTTTTTTTGCCTTGTTCTTTTGTTCAATATCATGTTAAAGATTCTTTGATCTTTTACTTCATTTTGAGAAACTTTGTTTTCTATGTGAGATAATTGTCAGGATTGCTTGGGATTGTCATTAGCAGGTATTTGTCTCACCTCTTCTCTTTTCTTCCCAATTTTTGTTCCTCTAGTTGATTCTTTTAATGCACAATTACAGATAGATTCTAATTTACTTGCCGTGATCCTGTTTCATTGGTAGAGGATTTTTGATTGCTGTTTTTTCTACCCCTGGGATTATCATGTAAATTTATAGAGTGCAAAGATTTTGAACAGGCGGGAAAGGATTAGATGTTGCCCTTTAGAATGACTGAATAAACTTACTAGAGAAGCATATGGTATGAAGTATGGCATGAAAGGAACTGACTGATAACAAGATGGTTTCAGGGAAAAGGGTGTCTACAGTTTCAAGAAAAGAATCAACAAAGGGGGCTTCCCTGGTGGCACAGTGGTTGAGAGTCCACCTGCCGATGCAGGGGACACGGGTTCGTGCCCCGGTCCGGGAGGATCCCACATGCTGTGGAGCGGCTGGGCCCGTGAGCCATGGTCGCTGAGGCTGCGCGTCCGGAGCCTGTGCTCCGCAACGGGAGAGGCCACAACAGTGAGAGGCCTGCATACCGCAAAAAAAAAAAAAAAAAAAAAGAATCAACAAAGGAAGAAAAACAGTTGGCATCTTCATATATAGTAACCTTTTGGCTTGGAAAATTCAGCATTCTGACAAAACAATTTCAGACTTATGACAGTGCTAGAGAAATAGGTTGATTGAAGGATATATTCAATATATACAATATATTGAATATATATTGAATATACTTTCAATATATATTCAAAATATTCAATCAAATATTTTGATTGAAGGATTTTCTACCTCGAATCCTTTCAGATAAGGAATGTCATTATATTAGGAGCCTAAATACATATGTTATGGAAAAGAGAAAAATAAGAGCAAGTTTTTGTTTTTTCTTTTTAACTAGGACAATCCTATTGTTGACAGCAACTTGATTTCACAAATCCACAAATATTTCACCCCACAAATATTTCACCCCACGTGTTTCAAGATGCTTTCTGGGGAGTCGCAGCATAAAGATTTGCCCAACACTTTGTTCAGTGAAGTCAACGATAAAAGCGATGTTAGAAATTCACTGGGAGAATTAAGGGCAAAATGAAACATGAGCTTCCATTAAAATAAAGTTATTGTTAATTAAATTCCAACTTCCTCTCTTTATTCTCTAATTTTTTTTTTTTTTTTTTTCGGTACGCGGGCCTCTCACTGCTGTGGCCTCTCCCGTTGCGGAGCACAGGCTCCGGACGCACAGGCTCAGCAGCCATGGCTCACGGGCCCAGCCGCTCCGCGGCATGTGGGATCCTCGCGGACCGGGGCACAAACCCGTGTCCCCTGCATCGGCAGGTGGACTCTCAACCACTGCGACACCAGGGAAGCCCGTTTTCTCTAATTTTATATGTGGAACTACCACTCACCCAGCCCCTCAAGTCAGAAATACGGAATGATCCTAGAATCACCTTCTTTAGCTTACATACTATCAACTATCAAACTTGTGTTGCTTCTTTCTCTTAAACATTTCTTCGTTAGCATGCCTCCTTTTTTCCCTTCATTGCCACTACCTCAGTTTATGGAAGGATTTCCCATCTCCTTGAGTGGAAATTATTATTTTTTGCCTCCCTTTTTAAAGATCCTTTTTCCTAGGCATTTCCAGAGGGAAAATTCTGAAACTAAGATTGTCACTTTTCTGTTTAGAATCAATGTTTCTTGTTTAAATTCACTCTTTACCTTTGTGATGAAGCCCAATTTTGATCTCCTCAACTGTATAAACAAGACTCATCCTTTGTCACTTCCCCACATACACCTAAGGGGTCATCCATCTCAAAGGACACACACTGTGGTCTTTCTTGCCTTAGTCCCATTATACATCCCTTTAATTTGAACATCCTTATCTGCTTTTTCACTTGGCTAATTCTCACTTATTTAAGATTGAAATCAAGTGACTTCAAGTAATCTTCTGTTAGCTGCTCAGATTGTCTTAGGAGAGCCCCCTTCACATTCTACATTTCCTATACTTACATCAATTATAGGGCCTTTATAACATTATCCATACTGTGTGTTCCCTCATGCCTGTCTCTGCCACTTGTCTGTGAGCTTCTTGAGGTCCACTTGTGTTCCCAGTGTTAGGATTCTATATGAGGTATAGCAGGTACTCGATATACACATGCAGGAGTCTGGTAAATGCATGGAAGCAGAAGCACCCCCAAAGCATGAGGAACCTTTCCAACGAGAGGCTGGGTGCCCCTGATCCCTTTTGCAGATCAGCCTTACCTATTTTCCCAATTCACAGAAACTTAACTAGTTCTTTTGGTTTTTTTTCTTTCTTTCACTAGAGGTTTTTCCCTTTCTGGTTTTACTTGATTTACCTAAGCAGATCCCTTGCTCAGGCAGTTATAATTGAAATTGTTGTTGAAATTCTTAAAGCATTTAGAAATGAACCATGTTTACATGTAACATAACATGTTTATATGTAACATATATGTTACAGTATGAGTATGTTACTCATACTGTAACATACACTAGAGGTTTTTCCCTTTCTGGTTTTACTTGATTTACCTAAGCAGATTTACCTAACTCCCTTGCTCAGGCAGTTATAATTGAAATTGTTGTTGAAATTCTTAAAGCATTTAGAAATGAACCATGTTTATATGTAACATACTCAAGTATTGTAATATAGTCACATATGATTTGTTTTTTTTTTTTTTTTTTTTTTTTGCGGTACGCGGGCCTCTCACTGCTGTGGCCTCTCCCATTGCGGAGCACAGGCTCCGGACGTGCAGGCTCAGCGGCCATGGCTCACGGGCCCAGACGCTCCGCAGCATGTGGGATCCTCCCGGACCGGGGCACGAACCTGTGTCCCCTGCATCGGCAGGCGGACTCTCAACCACTGCGACACCAGGGAAGCCCATGATGTTATTTTTACTGCAGAAAATATTTTAACACTATCATATAATATCACTGTCACTTACATTGTAATTTCATCATGTCAAATCCATTTCTAGAGGTATACAACATTCTAAGATCTTCTTTTCACATTTTTCAGTGCTGGGATATTATAAAGAATTAAACTTGTGCTTTTATTTATAAGGGTCAGAAAACAGTCTTTACAAATTGATATTAGGAGTTTTTCACATAGAGATCTTCCCTTTCATAGTCATATAAATGTTTCCCTTTTACTTTCTTTATATTTTACTGGAATGTCTCTTTTGTTGCATACTCACATGCTTTCTTTTTTCTGATTTAGAAAAGAAATATCTTCTCTTTAGAAATTCTATTATAAGCCAAATTTAGATTTGTTTGGTTTTTCTAATCAGCTTTTCCTAAAATTATTAGTAGTAAGCAAAAATTCATTCAAAATACTGCAGAGAGCTCAAATTCAAATATTGTGTTTATATTCATTCAAAGACCATGATCTGTTCTTTGAGAATCTTCTATTGTTTTGCTTAACTCTTCTAGTATATTTTGCATCTTGCCTAAATTAAATTGTTTTAATAACATTAGATGGCATTGCCATCAGACTGTTGTGAGGTTAAATATACATGTGCCTGTAGAAACTAACACAACATTGTAAAGCAACTATACTCCAATAAAAATTAATTAAAAAATACATGCACTTCAGCAAGATGTTTCCTCTTTGGTAATATCAAGAAAACATTATTTATAATCTCTGAAATACTTGCAAGAATATTATTACTAGAAGCACAACTGTGGCCATGTCTTTTTGGAAAAAATCCAAATGATGTGCTGTATATGGCTAATAGAATGCTCCTGGAGTTTTGGCCCAAATTCTGGCTTATACGCCATTTTCCTTACCAACAATTATTATAACTATCTTAGGTTTGCCTTGGACAGTATTTTGAATCAATGGTTAAAATGGAAGGCCATTTTTGTTCATTACCTAAGTTGAAATTTGTACTTTCTATAACAGGTGTAAAATTAAAGAAAAACAAAAATTTCAACTTTAAGGACAGGGCTGTGGGAATAGACCACCCTATTATAGTGTAGGCTACACAGGACTATATTGTCACTGGAGAATTAAAAAAAAACAAAATTGACTAAAAGTTGGTGTGCTTTTAATGGTCACTATGCATGGACTGGCAATTCTAATATCATTGATAAACTCCTTCTCTCTCTCAAAAAAATCAGTCTTTTGCTTATCTAAGTCCTAAACAATTGCTGCATTTACTATTGAATTTTAATAATAGATATTCACATTAGTACATTTTCTTACTTATCCTTTAAAAAATATTGTATTCAGGAATTCCTTGGTGGTCCAGTGGTTAGGACTCCATGCTTTCACTGCTGAGGGCTTGCATTCAGTCCCTTGTTGGGGAACTAAAGTCCCACAAACTGTGCAGCATGGCCAAAAAAATAAATTAAAAAAAAAACTAAATAAAAACGTATTCTACATGGAAGTTAATTTTCAGAACTTTCAGTTATACTTTTGGTTCTAACACACATGTGGACTCAGCTATGTGTTTTGAGAGGAAGTTCTTAATAATTTGAAATTGTTCAAACTGCTTCAGACTCATTCCTTTTTTTTTTTTAACCAACCACCCCCTACTTTCCTGTTCTTCTTTTTCTTCCTACTTTCTTGTTAAAATTTACTCTTAGAAATAATTCTAAAATTCATTCAAATTAAAAATAAAACTGATAGAGGACCTTCAAGATGGCGGAGGAGTAAGATGTGGAGATCACCTTTCTCCCCACAGATACATCAAAAATACATCTACATGTGGAACAACTCCTACAGAACACCCACTGAACACTGGCAGAAGACCTCAGACTTCCCAAAAGGCAAGGAACTCCCATGTACCTGGCCGTGTGGCTGACAGGGTCTTGGTGCTCCATCCAGGTGTCAGGCCTGAGCCTCTGAGGTGGGAGAGCCGAGTTCAGGACATTGGACCATCAGAGACCTCCCGGCCTCACGTAATATCAAACGGCAGAAGCTCTCCCAGAGATCTTCATCTCAACACTAAGACCCAGCTCCACTCAACAACCAGCAAGCTACAGTGCTGGACAACCCGTACCAAACAGCTAGCAAGACAGGAACACAACATCACCCATTAGCAGAGAGGCTGCCTAAAATCATACTAAGTTCACAGACACCTGAAAACACACCACTGGACGCAGTCCTGCCCACCAGAAAGAGAGGATCCAGCCTCATCTATCAGATGAGGAACACAGGCACCAGTCCCCTCCACCAGGAAGCCTACACAACCCACTGAACCAACCTTACCCACTGGGGACAGATGCCAAAAACAAGGGGAATTATGAAACTGCAGCCTGCAAAAAGGAGACTCCAAACGCAGTAAGTTAAGCAAAATGGGAAGACAGAGAAATACATAGCAGATGAAGGAGCAAAGTAAAAACCCACCAGACCAAACAAATAAAGAGGAAATAGGCAGTCTACCTGGAAAAGAATTCAGAGTAATGATAGAAAAGATGATCCAAAATCTTGGAGATAGAATGGAGAAAATACAAGAAACGTTTAACAAGGACGTAGAAGAACTAAAGAGCAAACAAACAATGATGAACAGCACAATAAATGAAATTAAAAATTCTCTAGAAGGAATCAATAGCACAATAACTGAGACAGAAGAACGGGTAAGTGACTCAGAAGATAAAATAGTGGACATAACTACTGCAGAGCAGAATAAAGAGAAAAGAATGACAAGAATTGAAGACAATCTTGGAGACCTCTGGGACAACATTAAACGCACCAACATTCGAATTATAGGGGTCCCAGAAGAAGAAGAGAAAAAGAAAGGGACTGAGAAAGGTTTTTTTTTCTTTAATTAAAAAGGAGGCATTTATAGAATGTTATCAAGACATCTAAAGCTCCATAAAGAATGACATTTATGTACAATATTTCAGGAAAAAATCACCCCCTTTCTGTAGATGAACTTTTCAAATTATGGAAGTTTCATTAAACCCAAAGTTCATGTGGAGAAAGTGCAAAAGGCAATAGAAAACTGTCCCTGTTAGATTCTTCCTCTGCATCTCATAGATTTTAGAGTCCTTGAAATGGAAGTGGGGATCTGTTTATTTTGCAATTTACAAAGAAAGAGATAGAGAACTTCAGGAATTTTTGCTTAGGGTTTACAAATTATTGTGTTATATCATTTTTTGATGCCATAACCTACCAGGTGACTATGCTATTCCTGGAATTATGTAAAATGAATGGTCAACAGGAGGATGCTTGAGTTTTTAGATTTAAAATAGAGAAATTATATATATTTCTTAACTAGGAACATTGTTTTCTCTTTCTGATTTCAGAGAGCAGTCACAAAAGCTCATTGTGTTCATTTTGAATAACTTGCCAGTAATGAGAGAAATCAGCCAGAAATTGAAAACTAGATGATAAAGAGAGATCAAGAGGAAATACTTCAGAATAATGACATCTTTGATGAGTCTATTACATTGGTATCTTTAAACCATGGGAAATCTTCATGGGAAAGTGATGAATGATGGGTAATAAGAATTTAAACAAAGAACCTTCAAGAGAGAATCTTTCATGGTAGTTGGAAACAGAATAAAAGAAACAAAAGGCTGGTCTCCGTGCCAGGTCAGAATAATTAAGGTCAAAAATAGGATCAAAAGGACAAGCTATGGAGGGCTGTCTGAGAAACTGAGGGAGAGAGAAAAATTCAACAGTGAAGCTATTTGCATTAAACTACAAAATATTGAAAAGTTGGTGAAGCATGTATACCTGAGGCTTTTTAATATTCAGTAGAAAAGTAACTATATATAAATAGTATCCTCCTTAATTTTAAATTTGAAGAACAAATTTGTTTTATAGTGTTTATCACAGACCTATAGTATTTTTCCATGTCAGGTGTTATATAAAGTTTTTGCTGAAAACATGTTCTCAAATATTATTTACATATTCTAAAATATTAACTAAGAGCCCAAAGTGTAAAATTTTAAGATTGGGATGATGTATTTTAAAAAGTGTTCTAAAACATTTAAATGTTAACAGAGAAAAATTTTTATTATAGTGGTATACTATTTTAACTCTTGAATTAATATTACTAGAGAAGCAGTGTGTGAACCTGAAAAAGCAATAAATTTTTATTGATTGGTTAGAATGTTTTATAAATTAAGAACATCAACCTTTTAGGTGTTATATGTATTACAATATTTTTCCATCAAAATTTTTTGTAACGGTGAATACTTGTGGGTGAATACTTTACTCAGCACCAGGGACTCTGCTTGATGATGGAACTGAAACAATGAACAGGTTAATCTCATAGTCAGATTCCTTTACTAGCTTCTTTCTTAGGAACCATGCTTAGAAAGTCCTTCCTTATCCCAAGATTTAATAAATATTTACCTATTTTTTCTTTTAACACTTGTGTGATTTCAGTTTTTACATTTACATCTTTGACGTATTGAGAATGTATTTTAGTATATGGACCATTGAACTTTTAAACAATTTTAGTAGCCCAGCTACAAATAAAATGTTATACATTTATAAGTAAAATATTTAGATATATTTAGAATGTTTTCTTTTGGTTATTTCTGAACAGTGTATGCTAGCATTTTCTCTCCTCAGCCTTCTTTACTCATTTTGTGGTAATAAATTGGTAGGGTGTTTGAGAGAACTTGTCAATAAGAAATTGGAAGGCATGACTCTGAGCTTAGGTGTGCCATAGCTGAAAAAGCCCAGTTAGAAAATGTACTTCTCAATACAGAGCTAGAGCATCTTTTAAAAGCAGACACTCCTGTAAAGTTTAGCTAATGTAAACGGTTTTATTAGACATGACACATGAAGACTAAATTGGATTTCATTCCTCATCTTGATTTAATAATCTCATGTGCAAGTTTATGGTGCCCTTTAGTGTGATTAAAGATCTAAATTAAACTTAAGTGTTTATTATTTAATGAGAACATTTTAACAGCTAATGTAGAGCTCTTTGCTGATCTCAGGGTCATACAATTCAATTATTGCCATCCTAAGTGAATTTTTTCTTTTGAAAATGAGAAGCGATTGAGCTCTACAGGGTATATAAGCAAATGCACTTTTCTTCATATTATGTAACATCTCACTAATCTGGTTTAATGGTGGAGAGAGAAGGAAGAAGGCACCAAATTTGAACTAACTAAAAATCTAAGTTTAATTAATGAAAATAGGCATCAGAAGGCTTAAGCCATATCTGATAGACTCCTGACCTTGAATAGGACACAGTTTCTGACTCTCAGTTTCTACATGTGTAGGAAGGTAATCATATAAGCTTTCTGAACTACCAGTTCTTTGATGAATATACAAGACAATGCATATGAGGGTCTTTGCAAACTGTAAGGTACTGTATGCAACTTCTCTATTGTTATTATTAATTTAAATATGGATAATAACCAAAGTGAACAATATGCTTGCTCTGGGTCTGCTTTAAAGAACAGATGACTCACTTATATTGACTAAATGCATTTGAATACAGTGAGTTAGAGTTTTACAAAGTCTATCTAAACAGGCTAAAATTTTCTCCTTTAATTCTAATTATTCTAACATGTTTTTTAACTAAGTCACCAACTTTATGAGAAGGTTTATATGTGGCATCAATAAATATTAGCACATGGTATTTCAGTCATTATGTGCACAGCAATTAACATAAAAACTCATTCCTCTCATGTATGTATCTGATTTTATTTGGTATCTTTGTTTCCATTCATTTTGTTATTGGTGACTAGTTTAAGTGGGATAATGAGCAATCTCTCATTTTTCCACTGAATCACTTTCCCATGAAATCCTCCATCTGCACATGTACTATTCATTAAAATCAGAAAAAAAACATATTCATCTCTATCAATTTTGAGTCGAGATGTTGCCTTTGCAACTGGTTTTGTTACATAGTACCTCTATAATCTTAGGTAAGCTAGTTAACTGCTTTGTGCCTTAGTTTCTTCATCTTCAAAAATGAGTGTAGTGATAAAACCTACTGCGTTGGATTGTTGAGAGGCCTAAATAATATATTTATGAACATAAACTGGAAAAGAGTAAGTATTCAATAATTTTATTCTTTATTGTTTTCTCTTGATTTCTAAAACTATGTTAAAAGTGTAAGAACTTTATAAGTTGCTTCCTCTGTGTAATTTTGAATGCATAATAAAAGAATATGTTAATTTTTAGATGAGGCTAATACAAAATTCCAACTTCATTGTACACCCACTTAGGTTAAAGTGGTCTTTTTTTTTTTTTAACATCTTTATTGGGGTATAATTGCTTTACAATGGTGTGTTAGTTTCTGCTTTATAACAAAGTGAATCAGTCATACATAAACTTATGTTCCCATATGTCTTCCCTCTTGCGTCTCCCTCCCTCCCACCCTCCCTATCCCACCCCTCCAGGCAGTCACAAAGCACCGAGCCAATATCCTTGTGCCATGCGGCTGCTTCCCACTAGCTATCTACCTTACTACGTTTGTTAGTGTGTATATGTCCATGACTCTCTCTCGCCCTGTCACAGCTCACCCTTCCCCCTCCCCATAACCTCAAGTCCGCTCTCTAGGAGGTCTGCATCTTTATTCCTGCCTTACCCCTAGGCTCTTCATGACATTTTTTTCCCGTTAAATTCCACATATATGTGTTAGCATACGGTATTTGTCTTTTTCTTTCTGACTTACTTCACTCTGTATGACAGACTCTAGGTCTATCCACCTCATTACAAATAGCTCAATTTCGTTTCTTTTTATGGCTGAGTAATATTCCATTGTATATATGTGCCACATCTTCTTTATCCATTCATCCGATTGTGGGCACTTAGGTTGTTTCCATCTCCGGGCTATTGTAAATAGAGCTGCAATGAACATTTTGGTACATGACTCTTTTTGAATTTCGGTTTTCTCAGGGTATATGCCTAGTAGTGGGATTGCTGGGTCATATGGTAGTTCTATTTGTAGTTTTTTAAGGAACCTCCATAGTGGCTGAACCAATTCACATTCCCACCAGCAGTGCAAGAGTGTTCCCTTTTCTCCACACCCTCTCCAGCATTTATTGTTTGTAGATTTTTTGATGATGGCCATTCTGACTGGTGTGAGATGATATCTCATTGTAGTTTTGATTTGCATTTCTCTAATGATTAATGATGTTGAGCATTCTTTCATGTGTTTGTTGGCAGTCTGTATATCTTCTTTGGAGAAATATCTATTTAGGTCTTCTGCCCATTTTTGGATTGGGTTGTTTGTTTTTTTGTTATTGAGCTGCATGAGCTGCTTGTAAATTTTGGAGATTAATCCTTTGTCAGTTGCTTCATTTGCAAATATTTTCTTCCATTCTGAGGGTTGTCTTTTGGTCTTGTTTATGGTTTCCTTTGCTGTGCAAAAGCTTTGAAGTTTCATTAGGTCCCATTTGTTTATTTTTGTTTTTATTTCCATTTCTCTAGGAGGTGGGTCAGAAAGGATCTTGCTGTGATTTATGTCATTGAGTGTTCTGCCTATGTTTTCCTCTAAGAGTTTGATAGTTTCTGGCCTTATGTTTAGGTCTTTAATCCATTTTGAGCTTATTTTTGTGTATGGTGTTAGGGAGTGTCCTAATCTCATACTTTTACATGTGCCTGTCCAGTTTTCCCAGCACCACTTATTGAAGAGGCTGTCCTTTCTCCACTGTACATTCCTGCCACCTTTATCAAAGATAAGGTGTCCATATGTGCCTGGGTTTATTTCTGGGCTTTCTATCCTGTTCCATTGATTTATCTTTCTGTTTTTGTGCCAGTACCATACTGTCTTGATAACTGTAGCTTTGTAGTATAGTCTGAAGTCAGGGAGCCTGATTCCTCCAGTTCCTTTTTTCGTTCTCAAGATTGCTTTGGCTATTCGGGGTCTTTTGTGTTTCCATACAAATTGCAAAATTTTTCTAGTTCTGTGAAAAATGCCAGTGGTAGTTTGATAGGGATTGCATTGAATCTATAGATTGCTTTGGGTAGTAGAGTCATTTTCACAATGTTGATTCTTCCAATCCAAGAACATGGTATATCTCTCCATCTATTTGTATCATCTTTAATTTCTTTCATCAGTGTCTTATAATTTTCTGCATACAGATCTTTTGTCTCCTTAGGTAAGTTTATTCCTAGATATTTTATTCTTTTTGTTGCAATGGTAAATGGGAGTGTTTTCTAGATTTCACTTTCAGATTTTTCATAATTAGCATATAGGAATGCCAGAGATTTCTGTGCATTAATTTTGTATCCTGCCACTTTACCAAATTCATTGATTAGCTCTAGTAGTTTTCTGGTAGCATCTTTAGGATTCTCTATGTATAGGATCATGTCATCTGCAAACAGTGACAGCTTTACTTCTTTTCCGATTTGGATTCCTTTTATTTCCTTTTCTTCTCTGATTGCTGTGGCTAAAACTTCCAAAACTATGTTGAATAAGACTGGTGAGAGTGGGCAACCTTGTCTTGTTCCTGATCTTAGTGGAAATGCTTTCAATTTTTCACCATTGAGGATGATGTTGGCTGTGGGCTTCTCATATATGGCCTTTATTATGTTGAGGAAAGTTCCCTCTATGCCTACTTTTTGCAGGGTTTTTATCATAAATGGGTGTTGAATTTTGTCAAAAGCTTTCTCTGCATCTATTGAGATGATCACATGGTTTTTCTCCTTCAATTTGTTAATATGGTGTATCACGTTGATTGATTTGCATATATTGAAGAATCCTTGCATTCCTGGAATAAACCCCACTTGATCATGGTGTATGATCCTTTTAATGTGCTGTTGGATTCTGTTTGATAGTATTTTGTTGAGGATTTTTGCATCTATGTTCATCAGTGATATTGGCCTGTAGTTTTCTTTCTTTGTGACATCCTTGTCTGGTTTTGGTATCAAGGTGATGGTGGCCTCGTAGAAGGAGTTTGGGAGTGTTCCTCCCTCTGCTATATTTTGGAAGAGTTTGAGAAGGATAGATGTTAGCTCTTCTCTAAATGTTTGATAGAATTCGCCTGTGAAGCCATCTGGTCCTGGGCTTTTGTTTGTTGGAAGATTTTTAATCACAGTTTCAATTTCAGTGCTTGTGATTGGTCTGTTCATATTTTCTATTTCTTCCTGATTCAGTCTTGGCAGGTTGTGCATTTCTAAGAATTTGTCCATTTCTTCCAGGTTGTCCATTTTATTGGCATAGAGTTGCTTGTAGTAATCTCTCATGATCTCTTTTATTTCTGCCGTGTCAGTTGTTACCTCTCCTTTTTCATTTCTAATTCTATTGATTTGAGTCTTCTCCCTTTTTTTCTTGATGAGTCTGGCTAGTGGTTTATCTATTTTGTTTATCTTCTCAAAGAACCAGCTTTTAGTTTTATTGATCTTTGCTATTGTTTCCTTCATTTCTTTTTCATTTATTTCTGATCTGATTTTTATGATTTCTTTCCTTCTGCTAGCTTTGGGGTTTTTTTGTTCTTTCTCTAATTGCTTGAGGTGCAAGGTTAGGTTGTTTATTCTAGATGTTTCCTGCTTCTTAAGGTGGACTTGTATTGCTATAAACTTCCCCCTTAGAACTGCTTTTGCTGCATCCCACAAGTTTTGGGTCGTTGTGTCTCCATTATCATTTGTTTCTAGGTATTTTTTGATTTGCTCTTTGATTTCTTCAGTGATCACTTCGTTATTAAGTAGTGTATTGTTTAGCCTCCATGTGTTTGTATTTTTTATAGATCTTTTCCTGTAATTGATATCTAGTCTCATGGCGTTGTGGTCAGAAAAGATACTTGATACAATTTTAATTTTCTTAAATTTACCAAGGCTTGATTTGTGACCCAAGATATGATCTATCCTGGAGAATGTTCCATGAGCACTTGAGAAAAATGTGTATTCTGTTGTTTTTGGATGGAGTGTCCTATAAATATCAATTACGTCCATCTTGTTTAATGTCTCATTTAAATCTTGTGTTTCCTTATTTATTTTCATTTTGGATGATCTGTCCATGGGTGAAAGTGGAGTGTTTAAGTCCCCTACTATGAATGTGTTACTGTCGATTTCCCCTTTCATGGCTGTTAGTATTTGCCTTATGTATTGAGGTGCTCCTATGTTGGGTGCATAAATATTTACAATTGTTATATCTTCTTCTTGGATCGATCCCTTGATCATTATGTAGTGTCCTTCTTTGTCTCCTTTAATAGTCCTTATTTTAAAGTCTATTTTGTCTGATATGAGAATTGCTACTCCAGCTTTCTTTTGGTTTCCATTTGCATGGAATATCTTTTTCCATCCCCTTACTTTCAGTCTGTATGTGTTTCTAGGTCTGAAGTGGGTCTCTTGTAGACAGCAAATATATGGGTCTTGTTTTTGTATCCATTCAGCTAATCTGTGTCTTTTGGAGGGAGCATTTAGTCCATTTACATTTAAGGTAATTATCGATATGTATGTTCCTATTCCCATTTTCTAAATTGTTTTGGGTTCGTTATTATAGGTCTTTTCCTTCTCTTGTGTTTCTTGCCTAGAGAAGTTCCTTTAGCATTTGTTGTAAAGCTGGTTTCGTGGTGCTGAACTCTCTCAGCTTTTGCTTGTCTGTAAATGTTTTAATTTCTCCATCAAATCTGAATGAGATCCTTGCTGAGTAGAGTAGTCTTGGCTGCAGGTTTTTCTCTTTCATCACTTTCAGTATGTCCTGCCACTCCCTTCTGGCTTGTAGGGTTTCTGCTGAGAGATCAGCTGTTAACCTTATGGGGATTCCCTTATGTGTTATTTGTTGTTCTTCCCTTGCTGCTTTTAATATGCTTTCTTTGTATTTAATTTTTGACAGTTTGATTAATATGTGTCTTGGCGTATTTCTCCTTGTATTTATCCTGTATGGGACTCTCTGTGCTTCCTGGACTTGATTAACTATTTCCTTTCCCATATTAGGGAAGTTTTCAACTATAATCTCTTCAAATATTTTCTCAGTCCCTTTCTTTTTCTCTTCTTCTACTGGAACCTCTATAATTCGAATGTTGGTGCATTTAATGTTGTCCCAGAGGTCTCTGAGACTGTCCTCAGTTCTTTTCATTCTTTTTTCTTTATTCTGCTCTGCAGTAGTTATTTCCACTATTTTATCTTCCAGGTCACTTATCCGTTCTTCTGCCTCAGTTATTCTGCTATTGATCCCATCTAGAGTACTTTTAATTTCATTTATTGTGTTGTTCATCGTTGCTTGTTTCATCTTTAGTTCTTCTAGGTCCTTGTTAACTGATTCTTGCATTTTGTCCATTCTATCTCCAAGATTTCGGATCATCCTTACTATCATTATTCTGAATTCTTTTTCAGGTAGACTGCCTATTTCCTCTTCATTTGTTAGATCTGGTGCATTTTTATCTTACTCCTTTATCTGCTGTATGTTTTTCTGTCTTCTCATTTTGCTTATCTTACTGTGTTTGGGGTCTCCTCTTTGCAGGCTGCAGGTTCGTAATTCCTGCTGTTTTTGATGTCTGTCTCCAGTGGCTAAGGTTGGTTCAGTGGGTTGTGTAGGCTGCCTGGTGGAGGGGACTAGTGCCTGTGTTCTGGTGGATGAGGCTGGATCTTGTCTCTCTAGTGGGCAGGTTCACGTCTGGTGGTGTGTTTTGGGGTGTCTGTGGCCTTATGATTTTAGGCAGCCTCTCTGCTAATGGGTGGGGTTGTGTTCCTGTTTTGCTAGTTGTTTGGCGTAGGTTGTCCAGCACTGTGGCTTGCTGGTCGTTGAGTGAAGCTGGGTGCTGGTGTTAAGATGGAGGTCTCTGGGAGATTTTCGCCGTTTGATATTATGTGGAGCTGGGAGGTCTCTTGTTGACCAGTGTCCTGAAGTTGGCTCTCCTACCTCAGAGGCAGAGCCCTGACTCCTGGCTGGAGCACCAAGAGCTTTTCATCCACACGGCTCAGAATAAAAGGGAGAAAAAGTAGAGGGAATTAGTAGAAGTATGAGGAAAGAAAGAAGGAAAGGAGGGAAGGAAGGAAGAAAGAGAGAAAGAAGCAAAGAAGGAAAGTAGGCAAGAAGGAAAGAAAGGAGGGAGGGAGGGAGGAAGGAAGGAAGGAGGGAAAGAAGGAAAAAAGACAGAAAGAAAGAAGATACAGTAAAAATAAAATAAAGTATAATAAAGTTATTGAATTAAAAAATTCTTATTTAGAAACAAAAAAAGAGACAGATAGAACCTTAGGACAAATGTTGGAAGCAAAGCTATACAGACAAAATCTTACACAGAAGCATACCCATACACCCTCACTAAAAGAGGTAAATGGGGAAAATTCATAAATCTTGCTGTCAGAGACCACCTCCTCAATTTGGGATGATTCATTGTCTAAAGGAGGGAAGGAAGGAAGGAAAGAAAGAAAGAAAGAAAGAACGAAGGTAAAGTATAATAACGTTATTAAAATTAAAATTGATTATTAAGAAAAAAATTTTAAAAAAAACCATGGACGGATAGAACCCTAGGACAAATGGTGGAAGCAAGACTATACAAACAAGATCTCACACAGAAGCATACACATACACATTCACAAAAAGAGGAAAAGGGAAAAAAATCATAGATCTTGCTCCTAAAGTCCACTTCCTTAATTTGGGATGATTGGTTGTCTATTCAGGTATTCCACAGATGCAGGGTATATCAAGTTGATTGTGGAGCTTTAATCCGCTGCTTCTGAGGCTCCTGGGAGAGATTTCCCTTTCCCTTCTTTGTTCTCACAGCTCCCAGGGGCTCAGCTTTGGATTTGGCCCTGCCACTGCATGTAGGTCGCTGGAGGGCATCTGTTTTTTGCTCAGACAGGACGGGGTTAAAAAAGCCGCTGATTCGGGGGCTCTGGCGCACCCAGGCCGGCGGGGAGGGAGGGGCACGGATTGCGGGGCGGGCCTGCGGCGGCAAAGGCCGGCGTGACTTTGCACCAGCCTGAGGCGCGCTGTGCGTTCTCCTGGGGAAGTTGTCCCTGGATCCCGGGAACCTGGCAGTGGCGGGCTGCACAGGCTCCGCGGAAGAGGGGTGTGGAGAGTGACCTGTGCTCGCACACAGGCCCCTCGGTGGCGGCAGCAGCAGCCTTAGCGTCTCCCGCCCGTCTCTGGGGTCCGCGCTTTTAACCGTGGCTCGCGCCCGTCTCTGGGGTTCGCGCTTTTAGCCGCGGCTCGCGCCCGTCTCTGGGGTTCGCGCTTTTAGCCGCGGCTCGCGCCCGTCTCTGGAGTTCCCTCAAGCAGCGTTCTTAAACCCCTCTCCTCACGCACCAGGAAACAAAGAGGGAAGAAGAAGTCTCTTGCCTCTTCGGCAGGTGCAGACTTTTCCCCGGACTCCCTCCCGGCTAGCCGTGGTGCACTAACCCCTTCAGGCTATGTTCAAGCCGCCAACCCCTGTCCTCTCCCTGCGCTCAGTGCGAAACCGAAACCCGAGCCTCAGAGCCTCAGCTCGCAGCCCCGCCCGCCCCGGCGGGTGAGCGGCACCGATCCTCTGTGCGGGAATCTCCCCACTTTGCCCTCCGCACCCGTTGCTGTGCACTCCTCCGCGGCTCCGAAGCTCCCGTCTCCGCCCCCCGCAGTCTCCGCCCGCGAAGGGGCTTCCTAGTGTGTGGAAACTTTTCCTCCTTCACAGCTCCCTCCCACTGGTGCAGGTGCCGTCCCTATTCTTTTGTCTCTGTTTTTTCTTTTTTTTCTTTTGCCTTACCCGGGTACGTGGGGAGTTTCTTGCCTTTTGGGAGGTCTGAGGTCTTCTGCCAGCGTTCAGTAGGTGTTCTGTAGGAGTTGTTCCACGTGTAGATGTATTTCTGGTGTATCTGTGGGGAGGAAGGTGATCTCCGCGTCTTACTCTTCCGCCATCTTCAAGGTTCCCCTAAAGTGGTCTTTAATGAACTATAGATTATTGTTAGTCAAGCAAGTAAACAGCTATAATTTCTACCTCTTCATTCCCTTGGGGAAAAGCAGCTTTATTTTATTAGTTTATTCTTATTTATCCCAGCCACCTCTCTGCTCTTATGCATCTTAGCCAGTCAATAAGACCAGCATGTGCTAATTCATATTGTGTACGCAGTCAGCTCCTAGGTGTTTGGATGAGGCAAGGATGAGACTGTTTACAGAGGTATGTGTTTGATGCAAAAGAAGAAAAATTGTCCCTGAGCTACAAGCAGTGTATGAATTATCTGGACAGACATTACTTATTTCTAAATTGTGTCCTATAATGCCTTGGTAATTTAGAGAGGGAAAAGATGGGTGTGGACTGGATTGGTCAGGAATGTGCTTTCGAAAAATTAGCATTTGAACTGTCTTCACTGAACTACAGACATATGGTTTATTAGTCTCCTAGGGCTGCAGTATCAAAAGACCACAAATTGGGTGGGTTAAAAAAACAGAAATTTATTCTCCTGTAGTTCAGGAGGCCAGAAGTCCTGTTACCCTGTCTGCAGGATTGGTTCTTTTATGGGGACTCTGCAGGAGAATCTGTTCCATGCCTCTCTCCTAACTTTAGCAGTGCACCCTCATCCAATATGACCTTATCTTAAATTGATTATATCTATAAAGAATTTATTTCCAAATATGGTCACATTCACAAGTATCAATTCAACCAACAACAGAGAGGGAGAAGAGAGAAGAATATCCAAGGCCAGAAAGATAATGTGAGTATAAGCAACACATTTTTGAACTGTCCCAGTTGTTTCTGTTGTTTACTTGAATTTCACCCGTTTCTATGGTGTCTGAGCCATTGGAAAATCTGATTGCTTCCTTTTAAAGAAAACTACTGAAACTTCATTTTACATTTAAATTTTGCCATTTAGTTGTTTTTGTCTGTTTGTTTTTTGCTAGCACCAGGATATGATTAGATGAGATTTTATTATTTTTGAATATTGTAAAATTGTCATGTAATTCTTACTTGAAACAAATAGTACTAACAACAAAATTAAAACAATCCCATTTGTTTGCACAGTGGTTCTAGGACTAGCATTTTCTCATATTTCAGGACAAAAAAGTTTCATTAAATTTTCTGATCAGTTCTTCCTATTTCTCTATTAGCAGAGGTTTCTTGATAAAACAAAGCAAATAAGCTCCTAAACATTCAAGGAAAAATATATAGTTTGAAGAATTAAGTGAACAAAATTGCATTGAAACTGACAAGTAATGTCTAGTCAAAATGAAAGTAAGAACACATGAAACCTTACAATTAGAACTGGAAAATCAATGATGAAAAAGCTTTATTTGAGTGTGTCAGTTATCCTAGTTATTTCTTCTTATTTTCAATAGAAAAATGATAGTGCAGAATTGGAGATTGAGTCTCTTTCCATCCTGTAGAATTGCAGGATAATTTGTTGACATTCCCTTAGAAGATAGTGTGAACAATTGGAAACATTGAACATGGAAGGAAACAGTAGTTGCATCAATATATTGGTTTAGCCTTTTGTATAACAGATGTTTATCTCAGATAATCATATATTTCATGAGCTTCTGAAATCACAGAAATCCATCTTTATTTTCTTTAAGCAGTTTAAACCTTTCATATAGCACTAAAAACCTTCAATCAATGCATTTAAGACCACCTATGAATAATTAATTAAGGAGGAAAATGAGCAGTTAATAAAGGTCAATGAGACAATTAACTATTCAATTTTGCTATTTAAGAAATAATACAATTCTTTGTTATAGAATATGTAGCAAATCATAATAAAAATGTTAATCATCATCAAACAGCTAAAGGAAAAATACACTTGGCCTCTGATATATCAAAAGTACATCAGTTTGCTAATCAGAATATATCAACCAAAATTAAATACTAATTTTAGAGAAAAATTCAAATATAGACATTATTAGACTATTTTTTTAGAACGGTTAAAAAATGAAATCCCTTTTATCTACGGAGTGAAAAGATATTATAACTTTCTGTTCCAAGCAACAAACAAAATTAATGGAAACTATCTGCACTCTATGCTAAGACTAGACATTTTACTGGTGCAATAGCTTCTATAGCTTCACTTTATTTTACTCCCATATATCCATAATTTACATGGAAAGCACTTTGAAAAACAGTCTGCAAAGAATGAGCTTCTCAGATGACTGTCTTGTCTCCCTGTGAAAAATGTAATCATCCATAACTTCTATCTACAAATCAGTCATTAGAGCTGGAAGGTCTTAAGCCAAGGGCAAGCAGGTTTTTTTTTTTAATATCAACCTTCAAAGTTATCATCACTTTTGATTAATATGATATATGCACATGGAAAAAAATGTGTGGGCATATTTAGATAGACAGTGACCTAAACCCTATTGTGGTTTGTCTTTCCTACATAAAACCAGAGATTGACTTAGAGGCATGCAATTGATGCATCTGCAAGCCTGGGTTATATCAGAAGATCTCTAATCATGAGAAACTCTTCGGCATAGAGTCATCAATCCTTCAGTCTTTTAAATATGGGCACAAGTTACCTAAACTTTTGTGCTGCTGTTGAATTTTTCAGGTTTCAGACAACAGAAAGGTACATGAACTGAAGCCTATTTTCAGTTTTATAAAAAATGATCTCAAGGATTGCCCCCCACCTGAATCTTTGCTACTGTGAGAAATCACTTAACATTGACAAACAGTAGCTAATAATTTGAATCTTAGAATATAACTGTTAATACTAACTTAAAAAATATTGAGATGATATTAGAGCTATGTGTGTGAGAGAGAAAGAGACAGAGACAGAAAGACACACACAGGGAAGAGGTGGGGGGAGGGAGAGTTGTGATAAAATATTGGGATATTGCACAAAATCTTTACAAACACACCCCCGGCGCCCCCCCCCCCCCGATCTCCCTCCTGGCCAGATACACTATAGTATAGAGTGTCTTGATAGGCCTTTTACCTTTTGCTTGGGGTCTGATTTTGCTATTATTTTTTATACCTTGTTCCCTAAATCACTCTTCTGTGCCCTCTATTTATCTTCTGTTTTCTTGTTTTCAAGTTGTCATTTACTATTTGTCCCCATGTTTAACATTTACTCTGTAGCATCTTAAACATGTCAGAGTAAAGCACTAAATAAATCTGGCAAACAGTCCTTGGATCCATGCAAAGAAACAATACTGAAAGATTCTGGATTATAATTTCCTCTCTAAAGTTGAACTTCTAAATTCCAGGCATATAAAATATTACATGAACATATAATAGTTATTCATTGTGATAGACTCCTTGTACTTTGTATTTAACAAGGGAATTATTGCCAGTGATTTTGTTTGTTGTAGACAAAGTTCTTTGCTCACTAATTTTATAAAACAAGATTGGAGTGCACTTATTATTTGCTAGAATTATTATTTTTTAAGAAAAACCCAATTATGACCTCATGTTATGCTTTATCCTGGCCTCTTGGACAATAACTTAAAAAAACAATAGAAAACATATGTCAGAGCACTCATTCAAAAGAAAATATTTCAGTGGTTTTACCATAGAACACTTGAAATCTCTCTTTTTTTTTTTTTTGCTATCCCGTATCTATACTACAAATGATATCTGGCCAATGTGGCACCTTCATGACTACCAAAGTTAGATTTTCAATGCTTACCTTTTCTTGGATCCTTAGATTCATATATTTAGTTGCCTGCGTGATATCTCTGCCTGGTTATTTAGGAAGATAAACTGAGCAGGACAAAACCGAACTCTCTTGATTCCCCTCCTGGCTCAATCCATCCACTAGTTCTGCTCTTCTCCCAGGCTTCCCTATGTCAGTAATGTAGATGCCACCATCTACTTTGCATAAGCTGAAAATCTAGGAGTTATCCTAGATTCTTCTGACCCCTTCCATCACATCCACTCTTCAACAAGACCTGTATAATTTTACCGCCAAAGTATATCCTTAGTCAATCTCATTCTCTCTGTGTTACTACCCACCCTAATCCAAACTACCACCATCTCCTGCCTAGGCTACTGCAATATGCTTCTAACTGGTCTCCCCTCTTCCACCCTGGACCCCTTACTATCCATTCCTCACAATAGCCAGAGTGATATTTTTTAAGAACATAAATCCTATCACATCCCTTTTCTGTTGAAAGTTCTCCATTAGCTTGGCATTGCTACTAGAATAAAGCTCCTTACCCTGGCTTACATATTCTGGAGACTGCCTACCTCACCAACTATAACTCATACCATTTTACTCCTTGCCCACTACTTTTTAATTAAATGGGCTTTTATATTTCTGTCTTATATGCTAATCCTGGTCTTTCCTTAGGCTCTTTGCACTAGCTAAACAGTGCCCTACTTGCAGTGACAATTTATCTGATCTCTAAGCAGCATTGGCTCTTATCATTCAGAATTTAGCTTAAATATCACCTGCTCCAAAAAGCTCTCCCTAAACAGTGTGAAATTGCCACCTAATCACTAATTGTGTTAGTGAGCAATTACTGCAACAATGCTGTGTAGCAGTCCACCCCAAATTTCAATGACTTACAACAACAATCACTTATTTTTCTTGCTCACACGTCAGTGGGTTAGCTGGGACAGCTCTATTTCAGGCTAAAGGTAAGCTGGGCTTGGCTGCAGGCTTCTGGTCAGATTCAGCGGTGCTCCACACCATTGTCCTGCCCAGTGGTTGCCTGGGGTGACCACAGGAGTGACCACAGGAGTTCAAGAGGCAAACCAAACTGTAAAAACACACTTAAGGTTTTGTGTCCTCTCACATCTGCTAGCATTCCACTGGCCAAAGCAAGTCATATGACAAAGCACAACATCAATGGAGCAAGAGTTACACTTACCCAGATTCATAGGGTCAGTAAGAATGACAAAAATGTTCTCAGAAACACTCAGAACATTCTACCTCATGTCTCATTGGCTCAGATGGTGTCATATACTCATACCTAAGCCAGTCACTGGCAAGTCAACATAGTTACCATTAGACCAGTCGATACTCATTCAGGAGGTGATAAAGCTTCTCCTGCAGCATGTGGTCACCTGGAGAAGGACAAAAAAAAAAAAAAGAAAGATCAGGATTCCATTAGAAAGGAGAAGGGGGTAAAAGGCTGTTGGTAAACCAGTTGTAAATTAACATCAGCAAATGTAAATTAACACCAGAACCTTAATAAATAGTAGTTAATATAATTACGCTTACATTGATGGAATTTATATATATCTCTATATATTATTTATATATATCTATAAATTCTATGTACCTATAAATTATGTTATTTAAAATATTTTATATTATATTATTTAAAATATTATATAATATATAAATATGTCATTCCAGAGTAAGGGTTAGGCACTCTCACCCAATTTTATTATGATGTTCCTGATGTTCTGAATTACTAGCTAGAAAGCTGAACTGTGTCAGTCCTATATGATTATTATGGTCCAAATTTTGATTCCCAGAAAAGATGAGCAAAGTAAGCAACTTCTGCCCAGAAAGGATTTCTAACAAGGATTAATTCTGTCTGGATATTATCACTTTATATTTTGTTAAAGAATGATAATCTCCAAGTTTGTCAATGTTTTTTTTTTAGCACTAAGGCCTTCTTAGGAGAAAATCTATATAGTAGACCTCTTAGTCTCTAATAGCTCTCCTGCTAACAGATTCCTTTCTCCAAATTCCACATGCTGGTAGAGTTGATTCTCAAGTAGAGCTCATAACATCACCCATTTCATAGATGATCAGTCAAGGTTATAACTTTTTGCCCTATTTCCCCAGGTGAAACTTCTATTTCATGCTTCAGAGACTAACTAGTGTATAGTGGTTCCTGACCTCTGTGAGCTGTCTGATAAGATCTTGCCTTATTTCAGCTGTCTATGGTCATAATGACTTTATGACAAATATATTTGATTGATAATCAGAGACAACAAGGTCAGAAATTCAGTCTTCTCAGATTAACAAATGATGGCAGAGCCCTTCACATTTAAAAAGTCTTATAATATTCATCCATTCATTTATTCATTCTTTCAAGAATTAATGAGCACTTAGAATGATTCACTTTTCATTAATTCATCTATTAGACATAACTAATAAGCTAAGCCAGGTCAAACTGAGATTATCTTTGAAAATGTGATGTTAAAGTACTAATTATTGGAATGCGTATTTAGCAGTGACCTTGAAAGGGGAAATTTACTTGCTAAGGATCAGGGTTCCTGAAGGATATTCTTAGAAATAGTTGCAACTGCTTCCTCTCAAAAGGGATAAATCAAATTTGGGAAATTATTTTAATATCTTTGGTTAGTGTGTCATTTTTAAATCATGCTAATTTGAAGAGATGCTATAGATTTAACGATTTTTTTGAGAGAGAAAAAATTTGCCTCTGGTCAGTTTCTGTCACAGTTAATCAGCATGTTTTGTACCATTTTCTAACATGTAAAAATAGTTTCCTACTAGTTTACAGGACATAAAACATTGTTAATAATCATATAGGCACCAGTGAATGGCAGAATTTATAGGTAGAGCTCATTACTTAAAGACAAGTGTGGTAAGATATACAAATTTTAGTTAGTATCAATTTAAAAAAGTTCTAGGCCATGTGATCAGAATTACTTACTTAAAGCCAGTTTATCCATTTAAAATGTTATCCATTTAAAGTGAAACTGAGTTCTAGTCTCACTTCTGCAATATATTATCTGTGTGATATTGGTGAACTTCAGTCTTCACATCAATCAAATAATGATGAGTCCAATTACTCTTCCAACACCACAGATTTACTGAAATGATAAAAGGAAATAGAAATGTGTTAAATTTCCTTGAAAACTCAAATGTGATATAGAAATTTAAGTTTTTTAAAATTTTGATTATTGCAGTAGATGTGACTTAAGCGTTTCAATAGTGATGTTCAAATATGGAATATTTGAACATTTGTTTTTCTCAGAATCTCCCCCCTCCCCTCTTCAGTCAATTCCAGTTTAAAGCAGCTTCATTTCAGTCAACTTGAGATACTGTATGTGAGGATCTATTTCAAAGCCCCTTTCCCAGGATTCGGGCAGAGCTCCCACACAGCTGCAGAGTTCCACTGACCAAAGAAAGTCTTGTGTCTGAACTCGTCCCCCTCTCCTCACCCAGCTCACTGTGTCCACACAGCTGCAGAAGCTGCAGGTGTGTGTGTGGATGTCTGTTCCCATGAAAGACCATGATTTGGCGGTAGCAATTGTGATCCCCTCTTCTGTTGGTCGTTGTTGTTTTTCCACCTAACACCAGCTGTCTGTTGGATCCCTCTATGCCTTTGGCACGTAAATGCTGGCTCTCTCATTAGTTCTTCCGGGGAATCTGCATTGGCTTCCTCTTAGCTAACGGGTGATTAGCTCTCCAATATGGTTGATTCTTTCCAACTGTAGTCACTCTTTATCCTCTTGGTGCGAAGTCTTGGAATTGAAGTCTTACTAGTTCAGTGGGTAGTCCTTATAGGATAGCAACAGATAGCTTAAGTCCCACTTGCCTTCAGGGGTATTTTTTTAAACTCAGGGAGTAACCAGAGTAGGCATCTATGTAGGCTAAGCAGTGGGGTTTCAGACCACCCTGGGCATTCCATCTCTCAGCTTCACATATAGACTTTCCCCCATATTCTGACAGAATGAGGTCCATCTGCAGGCTTGTGGCTCTGTAGTTTGGGGTTGGGGGGAAAGAAAAAACCCATCCCCAAGGAAAGGAGGCTGGAGGTGAGCAAGGGATCTTTGATAACTCCCAAACTCTCTACACAGATGGCAGAGTTGGGAGAAGGGGCAATGTTTTGCTATAACATTCTCTTGGACTTTGAAAACTTTTATTTATATATAGTGTTACTTATGCTGATTTTCTCTGAATTTAGGGGGTGAATCATGAAATTCTTTTTGTTCTCAGCTCTGAACTCTTTCCAGTGTTGTCTCTACCCGAGGTGGAAAGTTCTGTGGGAGCAGAAATGGTTTTTACATCTAACATCAAGTTACACTTTAATGAATACTTAATTGTCCCATGCTCCATAACGTTTGCTTCATGTCTGATTAAAGGCCCTGGTCCATCAGATTATCAGCTGTTTACTTACCTGTTTCACCTGCTTGATTGGAGTTTCTTGAGTGCAGAGGCTGCTCAAAGGTGGCACATAGTATGTGCGCAGTAATGTTTGTTGCATGAAAAAAATAGACAAATGAGTGAGTGAAAGAAACTCTGAAAATGAAAGGGTAGTTCCCTCCATGTACTTCCATGAGCAACTTTCTAGATAGCAAATACTATACTATTCCTGGTAGAAGTTTGCTCTTCTTTTTCATCAATGATTGTTTTATAAATTCACATCAGTATACATCCAGTACTCATATTCTGAGTACAGTGCATGTGAGTATCCAGAAAATAGTTTTATTTTCTAGAAAATGTTTTACCTTCTCCCAAAAGCCAACAGTAGGGTGAATGCAGCATAAAGTAAGTAATGAATTAAGCTTCTCCCCTGCCAAACCGACTTACATGCCTGAATTAGTATGACTTTAAAAAAAAATTAGTATATCTAGAGGTGGTTCCAGGTGCTAAGATCCTCTTGTGTTTGAAGGGAGAACATTTAGAAATCCCCTCCCCCAAGGCTATTGCAGAACTGTGTCCTATTAAATAATTTCAGCCATGACCATTTAGTAAGTCTCATTTTTATAATTTCATTCACTGAAGGAAATTTATTTGGCCCATCTTCCTCTTAATTTTGTGTATACTTGTCTTTTCTTTTTGTAGTTTAGAACTAATATTAACTTTAAAAAATGGATCTTAAGAGAAACCACAGTAAGTTGTTCAATTATACTTGACATTTCAGTATCACTTTCTCATGGAATTCACAGCATGTCCTCACCTTACTAGATCAGCTGTTCAGTTCATGTCAATAAATTTGCTGGCTGTGTGTGCTCCTCAGCAGATGCAAATGTTCAGGTATATGCATGGTTCACAATGAAGTGTGATTTGAGAAATCCCTGAATTCATATTCATGTTCTTTGTTATGTAAAGTTTTCTGTACTATTTCCCTTATTCTGAAAACTTTTCATTAGCTTTGATCTTGGTACATCATGACACACTAGTTTTCTCAAATCTTTGCTTTCAAATGTAGATTTTTCTGTTTTCACTCAACATACAACTAATATGGGTCAGGTAGAAAACAGTGTTTTTCTTAAGGGGCCTACAACTGAGAAAGACAGAGGCTGACTAATATCCCTATTTCATTATGAGTAGTCCAGTGACAGAGGAGCAGAGAAGGTGCAGGTTAGATGGATCTGTGGTTGGGCATTTGCAGACAAGACCAGACTGAAAAGGCACAGAGGGCAGGACAGAGCTGGATATTGAAGAGAGAGCAGTTAGTTGGACTTACATTGAAAAAGGGTCCATTAGAGGAAAACATAGGCAGAACACTCTATGACATAAATCACAGCAAGATTCTTTTTGACCCACCTCCTAGAGAAATGGAAATAAAAACAAAAATAAACAAATGGGACCTAATGAAACTTCAAACCTTTTGCACAGCAAAGGAAACCATAAACAAGACAAAAAGACAGCCCTCAGAATGGGAGAAAATATTTGCAAATGAAGCAACTGACAAAGGATTAATCTCCAAAACTTACAAGCAGCTCATGCAGCTGAATATCAAAAAAACAAACAACCCAATCCAAAAATGGGCAGAAGACCTAAATAGACATTTCTCCAAAGAAGATACACAGATTGCCAACAAACACATGAAAGAATGCTCAACATCATTAATCATTAGAGAAATGCAAATCAAAGCTACAATGAGATATCATCTCACACCAATCAGAATGGCCATCATCAAAAAATCTACAAACAATAAATGCTGGAGAGGGTGTGGTGAAAAGGGAACCCTCTCGCACTGCTGGTGGGAATGTAAATTGATACAGCCACTATGGAAAACAGTATGGAGGTTCCTTAAAAACCTAAATATAGAACTACTATACGACCCAGCAATCCCACTACTGGGCATATACCCTGAGAAAACCATAATTCAAAAAGAGTCATGTACCAAAATATTCATTGCAGCTCTATTTACAATAGCCAGGACATGGAAGCAACCTAAGTGTCCATCATTGGATGAATGGATAAAGAAGATGTGGCACATATATACAATGGAATATTACTCAGCCATAAAAAGAAACAAAATTGAGTTATTTGTAGTGAGGTGGATGGACCTAGAGTCTGTCATACAGAGTGAAGTAAGTCAGAAAGAGAACAACAAATACCGTGTGCTAACATATATATGGAATCTAAAAAAAAAAAAAAAAGGTCACGAAGAACCTAGGGGCAAGACAGTAATAAAGATGCAGACCTACTAAGAATGGACTTGAGGACATGGGGAGGGGAAAGGGTAAGCTGGGACAAAGTGAGAGAGTGGCATAGATATATATATACACTACCAAATGTAAAACTGATAGCTAGTGGGAAGCAGCTGCATAGCACAGGGAGATCAGCTCGGTGCTTTGTGACCACCTAGAGGGGTGGGATAGGGAGGGTGGGAGGGAGACACAAGAGGGAGGGGATATGTGGATATATGTATATGTATAACTGATTCACTTTGTTATAAAGCAGAAACTAACACACCATTGTAAAGCAATTATACTCCAATAAAGATGTTTAAAAAAAAAAAAGAAAAAGTGTCCAAATGAAGCTGTGAAGCCAGAATAGTATAGATCAGGATAAAAATAATCCAAATCATGGAGGAGAGAATTGATATGGTTAATTAAAAATAATATATATTTCACTTAATATATTAGTCTGTTAGGGCTGCCATAACAAAATCTCACAGACAGGGTGGCTTAAACAATAGGAATTTATTTTCTCACAGTTCTGGAGACTGGAAGTCCATGATCAAGGTATCAGCTGGTTTGATTTCTTCTGAGGCCTCTCCTTAACTTGTAGGTCCTCTTCTTATAAAGACACTAGTCATATAGGATTGGAGTACACCCTAACCTTCATTTTAACTTAATCACTTCTTAAAAGGCCCTGTCTCTAAACATAGTCATATTCTGACATATTGGGAATTAGGGCTTCAACATATGAATTTGGGGTGGGGGGCATAATTCAGCCCATAACACTTAGGAAAAATATGTTTTAAAGATGAAGTTGGTCTGTAATCCTAGAGTAGTGCTTTCCAAACATTAAAATATAAATTTCTGGAGCCCACCCCCTCCCTGTGAATTTCAGTAGGTCTAGGGAGGGGGCTGAGAATTTGCATCCCTAACAAGTTCCTAGGTGATGCTGATGTTGCTGGTCCTAGGACTGCACACTAGTGGGTAATTAGGGAAATAGATCAGTGACAGGTAACAAGCAGAGGGAAATAATATAAATAAGTGAAGTGGGCTGATTATAAGTGGACAGAAAGTCGTGTTTCATGCATATGTATGAGAGTTTTTTTTAGAGCACATGTCTCTAGATATGGTTATGTCTGAAGATTTGAACTTTATTAGGTATGACCAAATTTCTCTCTGAAGTCCTTGTACTAGTTTTCACTCCCAGTAGAAATATTAAAAAATTCCGTAACATTTTTTCTTTAAATTAAAAAATGTTGATATTAAGCAAGTATGACAAAGTGTCTTGAATAGAGTGGTGGGTTGCATAGATGTGTGTCTGTTCTCTTTATGTGATTTTTTTGTATGTTTGAAATATTTTATAATTAGTCCTAAAAAGTTTAAAAAAACATAGAGGAAGTGCTAAATAAAAACACATAGAGAGTTTTAGGGATGGTGGCATGCTGGAGAGCATGACCTGTCTAAAGCAGGCAGGCTCTATTTGGCTCCAGCTAAATATTGCATGTAATATGGCATTGTCAGATCTGCTGAATTTTTAAGAAAAGCCTGAAATTCAGATTTTTAGGTGAAAATTTCCAACATTTAAAACAAGGTGTGGACCAAATGAAACACATTTGTGTCCAGGATTTGGCTGGGGGGCCACTGGTTTTGATCTGTTTTTTTTAAATGACAGCTGTCTTTTTATTTTTATTTTGGTCTTGCCATGTGGCTTGTGGGATCTTAGTTCCCTGACCAAGGATCAAACCCTTGGTTTCCTCTGCAGTGGAAGCACAGAGTCCCAACCACTAGACTGCCAGGGAATTCCCTGGTTTTGATCTTTTCTCCTCGGTCTTTGAAGGAGGAGCTCACAGGCCACACTCCCCTCCCCCACCACTATGTAGAGTTTGCGGGAGGTTATTTGTCACAGAGTCTGCCTTTCCCATACTTGGCAAACACAAGTATGAAGACGTGCAGTTATGAGCTCTTTAACATCTAGAATAAAAACCAATAAACATTCTTGTGAATGATTTTTGAAGCCCAGAACCTACAAATAGGCTTAAATAACTTCCTGATGTCCATAGAATAAAGCTCAAACATAGCCAAATATTTAAGACCTGTTTTATTTTTAATACTTTATTTTCAACTATCCTTTTTCTTATACCCTTTGTTCAGACCAAACTGAACTTGTTATTTTCTAGAGAAGGAGCATAACAGAAATTTAGAGCAAATTGAATTGACCTGAGCTTGAAATCAGGCTTCATCACTACTTGCTTCATGACCTTGGCAAAATATTTCATGTCTCTGATCCTTATTTTTTTCACTGTAAAATGGAAACATCACATTGTTCATATCATAGGTTTGTTAAGAAGATTAAATGGTACTACATATACATACAAGTACTAAGAACATGCCTGGTGCAAAATAAGCATTCGATAAAGGTTAGCTCTTATTATGATTTGTAAAATCAGGATAATAACATCATTACTGTGAGGCCAGAATTAGAGAATACTTGTAAGATGCTAAATGAAGTGCCAGGCACAAATTGCAGCTGTGGTTCCTATCTTTGTGCTTTCTCACCTACCTTTACTTACGCTAGTCCCTCTGATTTAAGGTCCTTTTCCAGTCTCTGCGTGTTCACGTTCTACCCATTTTCAAATGCCACCTCCTCCAGAGGGTGGTCATTCACTCATTCAAAACATATTTATTGAGAACCCTTTTGTGAACTCATATATTTTTATACTTGTAATATATATTGATTTTTTAAAAAATAAAAATGTCAGTTTTTGGAAGGCAGGGTATATTTTTATTCATCTTTATATCTTCTACCCTAACATAGGGCTAGACACATAGTAGGTAGTAATTTTTTTTTTCAAAAAGGAAATAAACCTTTATAGAAATTCTCCTTCTCTAACTGGGGTATCTAATTATAGTCGCTGGTGTGCTTCCAGCAAAAGACATAGGAATTCAAAATCTTAAGAGGTATTATGCTCATTAGTGCCTCTAAATTGTTTTTTGTTTTGTTGTTTTGTTTTTTGCTACCTATGTACAAAGATTGACATGTCCAAGCAACCTGTATGCTTCAGTGACTAGGAATTTGTATTATCAGAAATGATAGGATAACTCACTGTAAACTATCTTACTCATTCAAGAAACCACGGAGTTGCCATTTAAAAAAAAAGGCTTCCAAACCAGCAATAGATTGATGTGCTTAAAACCTCCTAAATTATTTAAATTGTTTGCTAAATCCTTGATAAGATGTAATGTAATTTATTCTACTGATTAGAGTATTTCTTGGTCCCAGGAAGGTTCCATTGGCACCTCTGCCCCTAATTAGTTATGTGAACTTGAACAAATTATTTTACCTCTCTAGATATGATTCCTTATATGTGTAAGGGACAAGTCATTAACTTGAGACAGTGCATCGACTTCCTCATACTGTCCTAGCCTATGAAGAGTGAATCTTGTACCTGGCAGGTCATTTTTACGTCTTCCAAAGGATTTTTAAAAGCCAGTTGGAAAAAAGGCCAGAAGCAAGGTAAAGGAAGAAAAAGGAAATTCAGGTCTGTTTCTGATGGATAAACAATTATTTGGGGGGGGGTGGGTATTTTGGAAGGCTGTATGGTACTGGAACAGCTGTGGGGTGTCAGGAAGTGGATAGAAGAACAAGCATTTGAATTAATGAGGCTGTGGATTGTGTGTTCATGGTGAAACAAGATGTCAGTACCATGTCTTCCTCTTGCCTTGGAGTTTCAGAAGAGGTCAAAAGGCTGAGAGCATTGGTGGGGACTCACATTCTAAAGTGATGTGCTTGCAACCTAGGTGGCACTTGCAAAGGGTGTGGTCCACGTTGGATTTTCTTAGTAATCCGTCACCCATATTGCATCCATATAAGAGGGTGAGGCTGAAGAGGCTGAGAGAGAATTTATTGGAGAAAGTTGTCAGTATGTTGGATTACTGTCTTTCACCAATCGTGCCTCATCACAGGTAACGGGTAGGAGGATATTTCCCTTTTACTTTAAACCCAGTAGAAAGTTTTTCTGTGTCCTTTAGGAGATGAAGGACCCCAGGTTGATATTTAACTCATGTCTGAAATGTCAAGAGGCGAGAAGCTGGAGCTGGTCCTTTCTGATTATAGAGGAATGTGGGCTGTAATAGAAGCAAGCTGCATTTCCACCAGTGGTGGGGCAAAGGCAAGATTTCTTGGAGACAGATGTGGAGCCTATGTATAAATATATATATTTAAATAAATTTATTTATTTATTTTTGGCTGCACGTGGGTCTTCATTGCTGCACGTGGGCTTTCTCTAGCTGTGGCAAGTGGGGGCTACTCTTCGTTGCAGTGCACGGGCTTCTCATTGCTGTGGCTTCTCTTGTTGAGGGGCACGGGCTCTAAGCATGCGGGCTTCAGTATTAGCAGCACACCGGCTCAGTAGTTGTGGCTTGCAGACTCTAGAACACAGGTTCAGTAGTTGTGGCGCATGAGCTTAGTTTCTGTGCGGCATGTGGGATCTTCCTGGACCAGGGATCGAACCTGTGTCCCCTGCATTGGCAGGCGGATTCTTAACCACTGCACCACCAGGGAAGTCCTGGAGCCTATGGATATTGATAGTCAGAGACTTCTTAAAAACTATCCTGCCCAAGAAGACCATTAGGCAATGTAACCCAAAGAAGAGAAGGTGAACACTGGCAATGGAATGAATCGTTGTAGGCATCTAGTTGGAGGAGAGGCACTGCATTTGCCCCTGGGAATATAGACTTGCTGTCTGAGGTCCCTAGTGAGGAGGTCTGTGAGGTGCCTGCCAAAGTCTCCTCATTTCCCTCCATGAGGAAAAGGATTCACTTCGGACATCTGCCATATATATAGGGCACCAATCCAAGATCCTGACTGGAGCAGTCCTGTGAGACATCTTCTGCTTAGCTCTTCTTTAGCTTTATGCTGTGGCCTTGGAGCGGGTAGCATATGGGAGAGGAAGAAGGCAGGCCTTACCACATGGCTGCCTTCATCCCTTGGGCTTCCAAACTGACCCTTGGGGTCAGATGTGATTTGGGGGAGAGAAGTTCTGAATTGAGTTCTGATTTTTACACTGGCCTGGACAGACTTACCTGATTTATATATTGGGCTACATTTTTTAAAATGCCAAAAACTAAGCTTCCTCTTATTTAATATGTAATAGTGACTGAAAAAGCTGTGGGACCTATCTGGGATTCCATCCAGAAGAGGCAAAGAAATAAGTCCATGAAGCTGGCTTAATGGGGAGCAGTAAGGAGAATATGGTTCCTTTCATCTTTGAATGAGTCCAGCTCACTCAGTGAATCAGTTACAATGGTTTATGAGAAAAGTAACTAAAAATGGAACTAAAAAAATTACTTTTGATTGTTAATTGAGCTTTTAAAATATGCCACTGTTTTGAAACTGATTCACATAAGATTCTGGATTTATTAGAATTGCATATATAAGATAAAGGAAATGGATTAGATGATCCTTCAAGTCTTTTCCAAGACTGTATTTACATGACTTTTAAAACTAATATGGTGGTTAGGAGTAAATTTAGAAAAGAAACTCTAAAAGCTAAATATCCTAGCTTGGAATTCAAGAGCAGTGTTTCAATATCTATTAGGATTGAATTTAGTGCAGCCATTAGATTCCAAAGTTACCATTTAAGGCAAAAATCTGGAACACCAGGAATTACCCCTGAAGATCTCTTAAACTGTTCATAAAGTATACCTGGTAGTATTTTAGGAATGAATGACTACATTTTCCTGAATAGTTCATCACCCCTTTATTCATTTGACAACTCCTATATGTCCTTTGAACTTCAAGTAGATGCCATCTTCTGGAAAGCCTTTGAGCTACTTCCCTCTATATGGTGTCATAGCTGTATACTCCCAACACACTGTGAACTTCTCTATCATAGCAGTTGGCACACTCTCTTGTAACCAGCTGTTTATTGTTGTAGGACGCTTAGCAACAGAAGAAGAATATTATCCTAGAGCACTGCAAAGAGCTATACAAATATTTTCAGTGGCTTAAGGGAAGTCTTATTTTTAAGAATGATTCCCAACACTCCTAGAAACAGAATACAGCCTGAGTTTGGTAGTCCCATTGTCTGGTTTTGGATTATAGATACTTGAGCAAGTAATTTTACCTCTCCAGATATGATTTAGATCGTGAAAAGGAGACCAGTATACTTAAAAACATTGAATGTTGCCAGGTCTACACAATTAAATGATGGCGTATGGTCTGATTTCTCTCCTTCCTTCCTCCGTCCCTCCCTCCCTCCCTTCCTTCTCTGTAACTTTCCATTGCTTTGATGACTTTTTCTTGGCTTGAGATTTGCCATGGGAGATCAGCTGGATCAGCGAATCCAGCTAAAATCTAATGCTCTAATTCTTTAATAAACATTTGTATGTACTATTTGACTCACACAACAGAATATATAACAAATTTATTAAACATAATAATGCAACAAATCCTTATGAACAGAACTCTCCACTAATAACCAGAAAATTACCTATAACATTGAAGCTCTCTGTACTTGTCATTCCCCTATTTCTTTGACAGCAATAACATTCAGCATTACGTTGCTTTAGAAAAATTACCATATATGAATGTAAATAGTGTATTTTTAGTTTTGCGTATTTTCAGCTGTATTCAGTGGTATTGTACTATATGTAGTGTTTTGTAACTTTTTTTAAGTAATATTATGCATATGAAAATCATCCAATATTGTGTGTAGTGTATACTGGTATATAGTTGAGTGTATTGTGTATAGTGATTAGTTTATTTTCACTGCTAAATAATATTCTATTGTGTGAATATTCTCTGACTTATCTAATCTCCTTTTGATGGAAAGTTGGGTTGTTATCGGGTTCTTTGCTACATGAACATTGCTGTTATTAACACTTTTGAACACGTCTCCTGCTACACATGTACAAGAGTGTCTACAGGGTATGTGTGTATGTTGATGGGGTTCAGAACACACTACTCCAGAATATGGCACCTTGGCATATTAAATATTTCAAGCTGAAGGAATCTGAGAAATGGCATGGGCAGGAATGGCATGTGTGAGGTGCCCTCCTTATGCCCAGAGGAAAAGTACATCCTTACCTCCAAGATACCAAGAGGAATCTGAGTGAATAGGCCTTGCTGTTTCCCCCAGTTTACCACACTTAGCTCATTTTCTATTTTTGTTCTATGACATTTTTCTATGGCTCTGCACTCTTCATCAAACCTAGCATAAATCCATTCAGGTTTAACCATTTCTTTGGGTCTTTGTTTCTTTATGAAGGCTCCTGTGTCACATGAAACTTATATTAAGTGAATTGGTATGCTTTTCTCTTGCTAATCCTTTTTTCGTTACAGGTGTTAGAAGGGTAGAGGAAAAAGACATTTCTTTCCTCTTCTATATTGTATATCTATATATCTATATCTGTATATACAAACATACATATAACATATAGGAGTGAAATGACTGAGCTGTGGTAAATTCATATGGTCAGATTTATAGGAGAATGCTAAAATATTTTTCCAACAGATTGTAACAATTTATACTTCTATCTGCTATTTATGAGTTCCTCTTGCTCCAGTGCTTGTTGGCACTTGATACTATCAGCTTTTTATTTTTTTTGCCAATCTAGTGAGCATAATATTAATTTTACCATAATGGAACTTCATTATGGCTTTAAATTGAATTTCCATGATTACTAATGAGGTTGAGAATCTTTTCATATTTTTATTGGCCATTTTTGTTTCCTCTTCTGTGCAATGCCTGTTCCTACTCTTTTCTTATTGATTGTAGAAATTCTTTATATATTCTTAAATTAATCTTTTGTCATTACAAGCATACCTTGGAGATATTGCTGGTTCTGTTCCAGACTACTGCAATATCACAGTAAACTGAGTCATGTGAATTTTTTGGCTTCCCAGTGCATTGAAAGTTAAAAGTTATGTTATACTATACTGTAGTCTATTAAGTGTGCAATAGCATTATGTCTAAAAAAAGTACATGCCTTAATTAAAAAATACTAATTATCATCTGAGCCTTCAGTGAGTCATAATCTTTTTGTAATGGTAACACCAAAGATCACTGATCACAGATCACCTTAACAAATATAATAATGATGAAAAAAGGTTTGAAATATTTCGAAAATTACCAAAATGTGACACAAAGACACAATGTGAGCAAATGCTGTTGGAAAAATGGTGCCCTTAGACTTGCTCAATGAAAATTGCCAGAAACCTTCTATTTGTAAAAAATGCAGTATCTGAGAAGCGCAGTAAAGTGAAGCACAATAAAATGAGATATGCCTGTATATGTGTTGTAAATATCTTCTGCTGGTTTGTGGCTTGTCTCTTTTACTTAAAAAAATTCTATTTTGGTGAGCAGAAATTTTTAATTTTAATGTTTTCAAATTTTTAAAAAATGGTGGATACTTGTGCTGTTTTAATCTTTCCCTATCCTAAAGTCATGAAGATAATCTACTAGATTTTCTACTAAAAACTTGGAAATTCTGCTTTTTTATATTTAAATCTTTAGTCCATCTGTGATAGATTTTTGGTTTTGGTGTAGGGTAGGAATTCAGTATTTTTTCCCTGAAGGGTAACTAATTTTCTTAGCTCTGTTTATTGACTGGCTTTTAATTGATCTGCAATGTCATCTGGCTCATATAACAAGTTTCCTTATTTGTATAAAAATAACGTAATGTAATATCATATATTAATATTCCCTTGATTTTGAGCTCCTGGAATGCAATACGTCATCAGATGTCAAAGTATTTGTGATGAGATAAAAGAAGAAAGATTAATAAAAACTGATCTTTATTAAGATCATTAAATGATGAATGACAGCATAATATTTTTGCTAGAAGGTTTTTTGTAACATTGTTTACCAAAGTTTATAAATATTTTCCTAAAGGAAATTATAAAGAACATTAAGAATGTCTTAATATTATCTACCTGAACATATGGACTTTTAAGTTCTAAATCTTGGGGGAATTTAACTCAATCTATCTGAGCACGAATCATTGAAACCAAAAAGCTTGATATTTCTCAATGAAGGATAATTTGAATAAAATTCAAATTGATCACATGGATCTAATAATTTCAAATGAACGTTTCTATGCAGCAGATTTCTCCTGGTACCTGAAAGAACTGAGGGGAAAAATAAAGCAGCTACTTAAGTTTGAAACCTTGCATGAAACTTGTTCATGAGCGTTATCTCACCTGACTGCTCAGCCAGAACTTTTGGCAAGTTTCAGTGAAGGAGTCAAACTTAATTTTTTTTTTCTTAGAATAGATTTATTATTATAAAGTATGTTCCAAATTGTTGAGTTTTAGAGCAAGTTCTGGGGCAACACTGCCCTCTGTAGTGAGTAGATTAATATTGTGCTTTTTAATTTTTTTTTTTTGAAACTGCGTTGACTTTTAATTTTGACCCTTCAGGGGCAAGTTTCATATATACATCTTAAATTGTCTGAAGGAAAACCATTTAGTTACTGCCTCCTAAATGGCGAATTTAAACACAATGATTTTATTATAAGCATAATCAACAGGCTTAATGTGTTTCATCTATTTTATTTTTTACTCTTTACTAGGTTAGCTCCAGTGGTGCAATCGGTTAGAGCGTGGTTCTTATATGCTCTTTAATTTTTAAAATACTTTAACTTCTCTGGGTCAGTCCTTTCTCTCCTAAATCAAATGGATATCCTTGCTGAGTGATCAGGTGACAGGTTTTATCTTCTGCCCATTTTGATGAGATAGGGTAGATTTCCTAGAAGGTATTCTCTGTCCCTGGAGCCAGTGACTCTTCTACTCCCCCTTTTTTTTGGCCCTTTCCTGTTACTTTTTGCACTCCAAGGCTCTCAAAGAGCTCTGTTCTCTTCTGTCTGCCCTCCCAGAGACCAATGGGAGGCTTAAGATCTCCCAGAACTGAAGGGATTCTTACTATAGAAATAATACAGGTTGCCTACTTAAATTTGAACTTTGGATAAATAATGAATACTATTTTAGTATGAGTATGTTCCTAATATTGCAAGGAACATACTTACATTAAAAGCCTTTCATTTTTTAAAATCTGAAATTCACAGTTAACTAGTGGTTCTGTATTTTTACTTGATAAATCTGCCAACTCTCCCCTTCCCTCCAACCAAAATACCCCAGAAGCACCCACTCAAATCACCTGACCTAAAATGTATGGAGCAGCATGTGGTACTTTTCAGCTTTTCTAGTTTTAGAGTCTCTTCACAACTCCTACAAAAGTATATTTGTCCATAAATATGGGAATAGGAGAAAGGGACTACTTCTGTTCCATCTTTTCCTGGCTGAACAGATTGAACCACAGTAAATTTCATTCCTTTACACTCCTTTGCCTGTTTCAGGTTTCTCTCACAGCCATTTGATTCTTTTTATGTACTGTCCTCCATCTGTATCCCAGAAGCTCCTGGCTTATCAAGAACCTTTTTGGGAAGAAGGCTGAGAGTAAAGCATGGAATAGGATACTGGGCCTGGAGAGGGACTGGGTATGAGCTGTGAGTATGGAAATTATGGAGCCAATACCACTATTTCTTCCTAAAACTCTGGCTGCTGATATTTTTCTGGATATAGCCTAAAACTCTGTGAACTTTAGACTTAAAAAATCCATCCTTCACATTATTGCAAGTCTCTACCACTCTTTACCAAGTTATGTTAGAATCAATAAATTAAATGTAAATGACTTTATTTTGGAGGTGGGCTGGATTTATATATTACTTGCAATAAAAGAAGTGATAAAATGAAGTAGCATATAAAGCAGATTAATCTGTGAAATACAACTGGTTAATTTGAATCTATGTCTAATGGTAAAAACAAAGAACTATATTTTCGGTGGTTGTGAGTGGCGCTTTCTTTCTCAGAGTAGGGGAAATAAATTCGGATAGTTTGATAATACCCAGCCTTAAATAGATAGCCATAATAAAGATTTTACAGAGCACAAAATCTTTTAAAAAATGGACAGGAAGAACTTGTACGTACGTAATAGATTCTCATGAGGATTATATTCTAATCCGTAGAAGCACCCTTTCTTTTTTATTTTTCAATATATTCAAATAAAAATTTAAGCAAGAACCCAGTGGGACTACATGATAGGGCCATTTTGATGTTATTATGTTCTGGCATTAACTGGGGAAGTAGTTTTAAAGGATTTCATTAGATAAATGCCTTGATGAGACTACAAATAGTTTGAAAGAGTGATATATTAAAAAAATCAGTGTAAAGAAATTGAGGTAGAATTACTGTGATAACGCAAGCTACCTTCATATGGAAAATAGTGCTCCTATCAATAAATGTAGTTCTGATTTCACAATTAATTTTGTAATAATTGGAATTATATTATTAAAAATGATAACAATATATTTACTTGGCATCAATCAAACAAATCTTCAGCAATTAAAATCAAGCAGAAAATGGGAGTAATTGTTGAGGGATGTTTAGATCAAAAAGCTGCCTTTATTTGAGTTAATTATTCAGCTAAAATAAAAGAACCAAGGTCAGTCATCACTAGATAGTTTTGGTGAGATGCTGTCTGCCCTTTGCAGAACTTCCACAAAAGTGAATGTGTCAATCAGATGCTTGATAAGCTCTAGATATACATCTTAACTTCAGGGCCTTATCTTAGATGGCTGCTTTTTAAATTTTTTGTCATTTATCTATCAAGTACTAGCAATTGAACTTGTGTCAACAAAAGAGATACAAAAAGAAATCATTTATAAGTGATTTAGCACTCTCAGAACAAGTGGAGTACATTATTTTATTGTCTCTGGCTCTAATTTGAGGCTTAAAGCAGTGGCCTTCAAACTTGAAAGTGCCTAAGAATCTTTGGGATTCCTGCAGATGTGCCTAGGAGATTTTGACATAATATCAATAGATTGGGTAGGAACTTTAGATTATTTATTTATTTATTTTTGCGCGGTACGCGGGCCTCTCACTGTTGTGGCCTCTCACGTTGCAGAGCACAGGCTCCGGACGCGCAGGCTCAGCGGCCATGGCTCATGGGCACAGCCGCTCCGCGGCATGTGGGATCTTCCCGGACCGGGGCACGAACCCGTGTCCCCTGCATTGGCAGGCGGACTCTCAACCACTGCGCCACCAGGGAAACCCGGAATTTTAGAATTTTAACGTTTAACAGATATCCTAGACCACAGATGCCTATGGTCCAAAGACCCTACTTTGAGAAACACTGACTTATGCTTTCAGTTGTCTGCAACATTTGAAAATCTTCCACAATACTACTTAAGCCCTAAACAGCATAAGACGAACATGACCCGGGTGCAGGGTGTGGGGTCAGAACACAGAGCATGCCGTTCTACTCTGTCCTATTCCATTCAATTGCATTAACTTTAACAAATATTTATTTGGCAGTGGAGTAAGGATAGGGGATATCTAAGGGAAAGATTATAGACTGGAATAAAAAAATTCATTTTGCCATTAAGGAACTTGAAAACCTTGCAATATCTGCATAATAAAGTAAAATAAAGAAAAGGAATTAATTTTGTTCTCTGCTGTGTCCCAGGTACTTAGACCAATGCCTATCACTTCATGTATGCTCAATAAATATTTGCTGAATGTTCAATGAGTGAATTACAAAGCAAAGTTCAATCAAGTGATGTAAATATGTGAGCAACAATCTGGAGGTGGGTGGAGCAGGGTAGGAGGCTGGTTGTGAGGTTATTGATGTTTCCAAAATCGTTTCATCCCTGTAATTTGCTTCCCTCCAAACAGCACCTTTCATGCCTCTCATGTTACTCATAGAATATGGAAATCATACCAGCTCATAGAAGTTTTAGTGAGAATTTTCTGAGCTAGGTGTCCAAACTGGACATTGTGAAAGAATGGGTTGGCAATGAGAAGAGCTGTGGCTGGAATCTCAGATCTACCAGTGACTAACCATGTGGCAGAGTGTCCTAATTTCTCCATTTTGGTGGATTGGCAGGGACAATGCAACCTGCCTGATTCACAGAGACGGTAGATGATTACTGAGAACATAACTAGGAAAGTACTTTAACACTTGAGAGAAAAAAATGAGATACAAAATTAAGAGTTCCTGGGTTGCCTTTGTTACTCAGTACATACACTTTTCTTAGAGCAGGAGTTATACAAAATTGTAGCTCAGGTGACCCCTTCACTAATTTACCTCCATGACGTGCTCTAGCTAATCAAGGCCTTCCCATTATGTTACTTTCTCTTTCTGGGAAGTAACTTCCAAATTCTACACTCCTTTTTTCCCCCCTCTTAGAACTCATTCCGTTGAAGCAATGTTTTTATCTAGGGTTAATTAACTAATTATATGAAAGTTTTAATGATTAATTATACTTTTTTAGGTTATTTTACTTACATCTTTATATTTTAATAAAGTCCCATTCATAAAAATGATTCTAATTGTAGAAATTTCTGAAACTATGGCAAGGTAAAAGGAATATATTTCTATAGGTAGACCTCTTTAGTGTTCTGAAATTATATAATTTATTCATTCACTTTAAAAATGTTTGTGACTAACTCTGTGCCAGGCTCTCTTAGGAGCTGGCTAGATAAATGAGTTCTGGCTCTCATGGAGCTTACATTCAACAAATGAGGAAGTAAATAAGCAAAATATCAGCCAGCAACAAATGCTCTACATAATTAAAACAGAATGGTGTGATAGAGAATGACAGAGTGCTTATTATAGGCTGTGTGGTCAGGAAAACCTCTCTGAAAAGCTGACTTTTAAACTGAGATTTGAAGGACAAGGAGAAGCCAGCAAGGTGAAGAGCAAAGTGAAGAGGATCTCATAAGAGAACACTAATAGCATAGTACTAAGGCAGAAATGTGCTTGATGGGCAGGTTGGGGAAACAGCAACGTTGAAGAGGGGAGTCATACGAGACCAGGTTGGAGAGGTAATCAGGGCCCAAGATGTACAGGGCTTTGTAAACTGGGTGAGAAATTTGGATTTGATTTAAGTGCAGTGCAAAGCCATAGGAGATTGTTAAGCTGGAGCATGTGTTGTATTTTTAAAAAGCCACTCTGGCTGCTGTAGGGAGAATGGCTTGTGGGAAGCCCAGAGATGAAGCTGAGAGACATGTTGGGACGCTACTGTGCTATCTGGGTGAAAGATGATGGTGGCTTTAGTAAAATGAAAAGAAACGGTTGGATTTATTATATGATCATTTGGTGATAGAGTTAACGGAACTTGTTTATGAATTAAATGTGGGAGTTGAGGAAAAGAGGTAACATATACTGTGCCTTCATATGATACTGTTTCCATCTACAATTAAGGTAATTTGGGGAGATAATTTAAATTCTTTGGTGATTTTGGTTACTCTTTTGTTAAGCAAATTATTTTTCCACCTGGGCATTGTATTAGTCTGCAATGGTCGCAATTACAAAATACCATACACTGGGTGGGTGGCTTAAACAACACATTTACTTCTTAGAGTTCTGGAGGCTGGTAAGTCAAAGATGAAGGTGCCGGCTGATTCAGTTCTTGGTGAGAGCCCTGTCCCTGACTTGCAGGTGGCCTCCTTCTCTCTTTTCCTCTTCTTATAAACTGCTAATCCCATCATGAGGTCCTCACCCTCATGACCTCATCTAACCCTAATTACCTCCTAAAGGCCCAATCTCCAAATATTGAATACCATCACACTGGGGGTTAGGACTTCATATGAATTTTGAGAGTATACAATTCAGTCCACAGCTAGAATCATAAAGATAATCAAAACTGGGTATGTTCTAGTTAAATCAGAACTCCTGGTTAATTATTCCTGATAAGTTACTAGCAAAGATTATGCTAGAGTAGATACACAAGATTGCTCTGTTTATTGCTTTATATTGTATGTCTTCTTATCCAATGTTATTTAAATCAGGTGGATTACCTCTGAGAACTCTCCAATCTGAGATACATGATTTCATGAAATTTCTGTCATCACCAGAAGTATGTTATTTTTTTTATAGATTATTGATATTCAGATTTAACACTGTGAAAATTTTGAACAATCAGGGAAAGAGGAGAAAATGGTCACAGGATATGATATGAACCCCGTTGTTTCTGAAGTCTGCCTTTGTAGTTTTACATAACTTGCCCAGAATTTATGACATACTGCACAAAATAGCCCTAACTTCTAAAACCTTTTCTAACCTAAAATAGATAGAAACAATGAGGGTAAGATAAAGACCCTGCAGCCTGATTTCCCCTTCTGTATCTGCCAAATCTTCAGCTGATAATAGATGACTGAGCAGAGGCACGGGTTTCGTCTCCTTTGCCATCAGGGAAAAAGATCAGCTCAGATCAGCTAACCAGAGCTGAAAGTCACAGCAGAGTGATGGAAAAGATGGTCAAAAAGAAGAAACCAAATTTCAGTTGGATATATTCAAAATAGCAGTCAGCTGACAAGCACCCTTTTATATTTAAGGAGCTTTGTAGAAACTGGTAATGATCCCATTAGTATTTTTTAGATCAGAAATCTTAACGTCAAAATACTGTGTTTATTCACTGAGCTAGATGGTTGAGATTAATGTGTTTAGAGAGTAGTCAAAAATTCACACATTAGTCACAAACTGTCAGTTTTTTCTTCTCTGCTTCTTCAGGACTCAGCTGTTTTCCAGACATCTCTTTCTTCCCCTGCTCCATCAGGCTTGGTATCCTGCCTCTGAGCCCTGTACCAGCTCTGTCTGTAGTGTCAAGAAATGGGGGCAGTGCAGTGTTTTTTGGCAATGGTCCAACTTTCCTTTGATCTTAAATTGAAAGAGAAAATGGAATTTTCTTGTCCCAGCACCTGGAATTATATTGTACAAATATTTCATGGAACAGGGAGTGATTGGAAGACTGATTGGGAATAAACTGTTCTAGAACTAGTTGGAAAGCTAGGAAAAAGAAATTAGTTAAAAAAACTGGAAGCGACTCTCTGGCTTGAAAAAATAAAGAGTGGGGAATGAAGATGGAACCCATTCTTCCAACTAGAGTGGGCATTGTGAACCACTGAAAGAGCCGAATGGCTGAGATACAGCTGATAGAAACACAAAACCTGTGAGGTAGCAGAAGTGGCAAAAAATAACGTGTAAAAGAACTACTCCTCTCACCTTGATCCATCTCAAGCAAGGCCAGGATCATGGGGAGGGAGAAAAGAGGGATTTATCAGTTTGTTATACCAAATACTGATAAATGTTATATTTTGTGTTTCTTTCAGTTACCCTTGTTTATATATTTCAGTGCCAAAAGTACTTAAAAGATATTTCTATGGGATATGAATACCACTTGACTTAGTGTAATGAGTATTCCTAGTCAATAATACATGTTAAATGCAATATTCCCTAAGAGTCCATCTTCAACCATTTGCTCTATGCATGTTCCCTAGGTGATAACATTTACCCATGACTTCAGTTGTTACTTATTTTTTTTTCCCGGAGAAGTCAAAGATCTTTATTTATTTTTTCAGCTTTATTGAGGTATAATTGACAAATAAAATCGTAATACATTTAACGTGTACAATGTAATGATTTGATATACATATAAAATGTGAAAGGATTTCCCTCATTGAGTTAATTAGCACATCAATCACCTCACATATTTGCCTTTTTTTTTTTGTTTGTGTGTGAGAGAACATTTAAGTTCTACTCTCTTAACAAATTTCAATCACACAATACAGCGTTATCAGCTATAGTTACCATGTTATACATTAGATCCTCAGGCCGTATTCATCTTATAACTGAAAGTTTATACCCTTTTATCAATCTCTGTTTCTGTCCACAACCAGCTCCTGGCAACCACCATTCTACTCAGTTTCTGTGAGCCTATTTTTTCTTTTTAACATATAAATTATACCATGCAATATTTGTCTTTCTCTGTATGGAATTTTTCACTTAGCATAATGCCCTCCAGTTTCATTCTTGTTTTTGCAGATGACAGGATTTCCCTTTTTAGCAGTCAAATAATATTTCATTTTGTATCTATACCACATTTTCTTGATCCATTCATCTACGGATAGACACTTAGGTTGTTTTCATTCCTTAGATATTGTTAAAATGCTGCAATGAACAGAAGATAACAGATATCTCTTTGAAATCCTGATTTTATTTCATTTAGATATATACCCAGAAGTGGAATTGCTGGATTGTATGGTAATTCTATTTTTAATTTCTTGAGGAAACTGCATACTATTTTCCATAATGGCTTTACCAGTTTACATTGCCACCAACAGTGCACAAGGGTTCCTCTTTTTCCACATCCTTGCCAGCATATTATCTCGTCTTTTTGGTAATAGACATTCTAACAGGTATGAGATGATATCTCATTGTAGTCTTGATTTGAATTTCTCTGATAATTAGTGATGTTGTTCACCTTTTTGTGTACATGTTGGCCATTTGTATGTCTTTGGAAAATGTCTATCAGGTTCTTTGCCCATTTTTAAATTGGGTTATTTATTTTTGCTGTTGAGTTGTATTAGTTCCTTATATGTTTTGGAGAGTAACCCCTTATCAGATATGTGGTTTGGACATATTTTATCCCATTCCATAGGTTGCCTTTTCATTTGGTTATTGGTTTACTTTGCTGTGCAGAAGCTTTTAGTTTGATACAATCCCACCTGTTTATTTTCGCATTTCTTGCCCTTGTTTTTGGTGTCAAATCCAAAAAATTCATCACCAAGATCAATGTAAAGGAGCTTACCCCCTATGTTTTCTTGGAGGATTTTTATGGTTTCAGCCTTGATGTGCAAGTCTTTTAATCTATTTTGGGTTGATTTTTGTCTATGGTGTGATATAGTGGTCCAGTGTCATTCTTTTGCATGTGGCTATTGTTTTCCTAGCATGATTTATTGAAGGTAAGGTTCTTTTCCCATTGTATATTATTGGCTCCTTTGTTGAAAATTAAATGATCATATATGGCTAGGCTTATTTCTGGGCTCTCCATTCTGTTCCATTAATCTATGTGTCTGTTTTTATGCCAATACCATACTGTTTTTTTTTTCTTTTTTTTAACATCTTTATTGGAGTATAATTGCTTTACAATGGTGTGTTAGTTTCTGCTTTATAACAAAGTGAATCAGCTATACATATACATATGTCCCCATATCTCTTCCCTCTTGCATCTCCCTCCCTCCCACCCTCCCTATCCCACCCCTCTAGGTGATCACAAAGCACCGAGCTGATCTCCCAGTGCCATGCGGCTACTTCCCGCTAGCTATCTATTTTACGTTTGGTAGTGTATATATGTCCATGCCACTCTCTCACTTTGTCACAGCTTAACTTCCCCCTCCCATATCCTCAAGTCCATTCTCTAGTAGGTCTGTGTCTTTATTCCTGTCTTACCCCTAAGTTCTTCATGACTTTTTTTTTTCCCTTAGAATCCATATATATGTGTTAGCATATGGTATTTGTTTTTCTCTTTCTGACTTACTTCACTCTGTATGACAGACTCTAGGTCCATCTACCTCACTACAAATAATTCCGTTTCTTTTTATGGCTGAGTAATATTCCGTTGTATATATGTGCCACATCTTCTTTATCCATTCATCCGATGATGGACACTTAGGTTGTTTCCATCTCCGGGCTATTGTAAATAGAGCTGCAATTAACATTTTGGTACATGACTTTTTTGAATTATGGTTTTCTCAGGGTATATGCCTAGTAGTGGGATTGCTGGGTCATATGGTAGTTCTATATTTAGGTTTTTAAGGAACCTCCATACTGTTTTCCATAGTGGCTGTATCAATTTACATTCCCACCAGCAGTGCAAGAGTGTTCCCTTTTCTCCACACCCTCTCCAGCATTTATTGTTTGTAGATTTTTTGATGATGGCCATTCTGACCGGTGTGAGATGATATCTCATAGTAGTTTAGATTTGCATTTCTCTAATGATTAGTGATGTTGAGCATTCTTTCATGTGTTTGTTGGCAAGCTGTATATCTTCTTTGGAGAAATGTCTATTTAGGTCTTCTCCCCATTTTTGGATTGGGTTGTTTGTTTTTATGTTATTGAGGTGCATGAGCTGCTTGTAAATTTTGGAGGTTAATTCTTTGTCAGTTGCTTCATTTGCAAATATTTTCTCCCATTCTGAGGGTTGTCTTTTGGTCTTGTTTATAGTTTCCTTTGCTGTGCAAAAACTTTGAAGTTTCATTAGGTCCCATTTGTTTACTTTTGTTTTTATTTCCATTTTTCTAGGAGGTGGGTCAAAAAGGATCTTGCTGTGATTTATGTCATAGAGTGTCCTGCCTATGTTTTCGTCTAAGAGTTTGATAGTTTCTGGCCTTACATTTAGGTCTTTAATCCATTTTGAGCTTATTTTTGTGTATGGTGTTAGGGAGTGTTCTAATTTCATACTTTTACATGTAGCTGTCCAGTTTTCCCAGCACCACTTATTGAAGAGGCTGTCTTTTCTCCACTGTATATTCTTGCCTCCTTTATCAAAGATAAGGTGATCATATGTGCGTGGGTTTATCTCTGGGCTTTCTATCCTGTTCCATTGATCTGTATTTCTGTTTTTGTACCAGTACCATACTGTCTTGATTACTGTTGCTTTGTGCTATAGGCTGAAGTCAGGGAGCCTGATTCCTCCAGCTCCATTTTTCTTTCTCAAGATTGCTTTGGCTATTCGGGGTCTTTTGTGTTTCCATACAAATTGTAAAATTTTTGTTCTAGTTCTGTGAAAAATGTCAGTGGTAGTTTGATAGGGATTGCCTTGAATTTGTAGATTGCTTTGGGTAGTAGAGTCATTTTCACAATGTTGATTCTTCCAATCCAAGAACATGGTATATCTCGCCATCTAGTTGTATCATCTTTAATTTCTTTCATCAGTGTCTTATAATTTTCTGCATACAGTTCTTTTGTCTCCTTAGGTAGGTTTATTCCTAGATATTTTATTCTTTTTGTGCACTTATCAGTTTTGACACTAGGTTGTAGTTTTACTGTTTATGTTTTACTTGCTTGAGTACATTGCTGCAGTCTTCACAGCAGTTAGCAGAATAACTTGCACACGAGATGAATAAATGAAGGACTGACTTGGCTAATTAACTGGCAATGTTGCATGTATTGTATACGAGGACCTATGATTTAATCTAATGTAATTATTTACATCTTAACTCTGAAATTTTATTGAGTCATTTGAATTAGCATAAATGGCATCAAGTTTATTTCATAAAAATTTTATTTTAAAAAGATGGTGATTCTTAGCAAATGATCAAATTACGGGCAAGTCACTTAGTTTCTTTGTGCTGTATGGCAGTGTACTGATACTTTTTCAGGCATACTAAAAATCAACTAAACTAAAATAAATATTTAAATTTATTTGTCAGAGGAACAAATGAGAATATTTTCTTCTGATAAGGAATTCTGTAGATGACAGGTAGCTATTTATAAACACACCTTTGAACTTACATTCTCAGATTGAAAGTACCTGCTGGTAATTTGTTAATTCAAAAACTTCTCTCAAGTCTGCCCTTTCCACCTTTCCAGTTTCACTTAATTTGACAATTTTAAGCTGTTAGATACTATAAATGTCTTGACAAAAGACATCTGAGGGGACATGTTGGGGATGTTGAGTCACGTAATTTCTGGGATTGTCCAGAATTCATATTATTTTGAGGTGATGGGGATAGTATTGTGCCTGGCCTTAGGAAGAAGGTCTGTAACAAGAAAAGTGCTGCAGAAGAAAAATGAACTGCTAGGGACGTCTATCCCTAAGAGCAGGCATAGTGCATGCCATGGGACATAGCTATAATTGTGACTGCTTTCCTATAAAACTTGATCAATTCCACCATTTGGTGGCCTCTTCCATGTGGAAACACACACGGTTTTTATAACAGACATTTACAACATGTGATTCACTTTGCCTTTATAAACTGTTTGGCCAAACACCACTATTCTATAAAGTGAGGGATACCACATTGCTTGATCAGATGTATTTTTTACTATGTTTTGTAAGTTTAATAACAATTCATTTCATAGAAAGGTCCTTTGGTTCTCTTAGAAACAGTGCTGAAACTACGCTCGTGTCATTGCCAGAATGCTTTCTTGCTCCCAGAGACTGAATAATTCATTTCCTTGAATTTGCTTCCACACACTGAGGGAGGGTATGACTCAAGGTAACTCCCCAAGCAGACTTCTGCCCAGATGCACAGTACATGATGCCAAAGTCATGCGGTCATCCCATGGGTAAGCACATTTGTATCAAAACAATCACACTTTTCTAATTATTTATTAATTTATTCATTGCTATGTTTCCTTATCAAGGCAACCAAAGGGAACAGGGGTGGGATAGGGAGGGTGGGAGGGAACGCAAGAGGGAGGAGATACGGGGATATATGTATATGTATAGCTGATTCACTTGGTTATAAAGCAGAAACTAACACACCATTGTAAAGCAATTATACTCCAATAAAGATGTTAAAAAATAAAAAGAAAAAGCAAATGGATTGAAATCTCAAAGCAGATCTTTGCATTTATTTCAAAAGCAAACTGAGTTGGCTAAATGAATGGTTCTTTGAAGAAAGACTTTTCATCTGGGGAAAGGACTAGAAGAAGGTTTCTGTGCTGAGGGAATCCTGGAGAACATGGAAATCTTTGGAGCCGACATTTGGGCTTATGCAAGGCAAGGGGCTATTCCTGAGCTCTCTGGGTTCCTTAGACACTCCCAGGAACACACTCTGGTAGAGATGCTTTAGGTATTCTTAAGGGCAGGAGGAGTCCATAACACTGTCCATAACACTTCTGAGTGCTGTTCCTGGCTATTTCAAATTGCTCTCTGGATGGGATTAGGCAGGGATTCATGGAACATTCCAATAACTCTGGAGTCTTAGGTAGCTATTGATATTGTTTATGCCTAAAAGTATAGATAGATATAATTCCAAGAAAATTAAGCTCAAAAGATCCAGGATTGGAAGAAAAATCCATATAGGGTCATTGATAAAATGTAAGATAATTTTTCAATTCTTGTTGGTTGGCTTAGTAAACATTGTTAAGGACAAAATTGGTAAATAATTTTGTTTTCAGTGCTTCCTTTGTTTATAGTGGCTGTCTGGATTGCTATTTTGAGAAAGGTGTAAGGAGTACATTGATCAGTTAGTGATGTCTGTCATGGGCAAGAGAGAGGAAGAGGAATGCTTTGAATTTAATGATTTGGTATAGGTGTTTTAAATGTCCTATTATTTTTTGAATGAAGGCAGAAACATGATTCACAATGGCTTTGTTCTTCAGTTTTATGCAATACCCACAGTGAACTCTGAAAAGCCACCCAGAATCTTTGTGCAACCCAATGGAAATCTTTGTTCAGCCCGTAGCAAATCAGTAAGGTAACAACTGGAGATAATGGAAATCCTATTTTCTTTATCATTTGTAGAGCCAAAGTGGGGGACCTATGAAGAGTTTAGATGCATATTTTTCAAAGTAATGATCTATTCCGAGGCAGCATTTAAAAAATCTTTCTACAACATAGAAAGTAGTAATGCATTAGATAATTTCTAATTTTAAACTTCTAACATCTGTAATCATGAATAAATTATATAGAACATGCAGAATACATTTCTTCCTTTATGCCTGTCTCAAACTTGAATTTATGATAAATACATGTCTCCGTCAAGTTGGAACCATCAAAAGAGACAGTTTAAATGCTAGTAAGAAGTTAGAGAGGAGGGGAAAGAATCACTGCATGGATGAGCACCCTAGCTTATATGATAATCACACTCTCAGTAATTTCAAATGTTGTCAAATTAGATTTCTTATATTTGGAGAAAAATTTTGAAATATGAATTTATGCAAGTATTTCATTATCAGACCCACAGATTCTATTAAGCAAAATTTCTCCATTGTAGAGAAAATTTCAGAGAAAAGATATTTGCTTATTTCTATCTTACTCAACCTCATTCCTTTTCCTGTTAACTGTACACTGATTTTTTAAAGGGGAACTGCTGATACCCTCAGTCCATGTTGTTCAGGGCTGGGTACATGACCTAGGTCCAAATAATTAGAGTCACAGAGATTGTTTCAGAGATAGGTATATGACTTAATCTGGGCCTATGAAGAGCAGCCATGGGGCTTCTGCTATAACTATTAAGAACGGGACAGTTTCATTCTGTTTTTTTTTTAATAGTTATTTATCTATTTATGTGGCTGCACTGGGTCTTAGTTGCGGCACAAGGGATCTTCATTGCGGCGTGTGGGATCCTTAGTTGTGGCGTGCAGGATCTAGTTCCCTGACCAAGGATTGAACCCTGGCTCCCTGCATTGGGAGCATGGAGTCTTAACCACTGGACCACCAAGGAAGTCCGGGGACAGTTTCATTCTATTGTGATTTCTAAGTCTAATTTACTTGTGGATATCTTATGGGGAAAGAAGGTATGTCAGAAAAAAGAGGAATTGAGAGATGGAGATAGATAGATCCTAATGACATTCTTTGAGTAACTGCCTTGCAAAGTTCTTGAGTCAGTTCTATCTTTGTACTTTTCATCTCTGTGCCAACAAATTTCTTTTTAATTTAAACCAGGTTGAGTTGGTTTTCTGTCCTTTACAACCAGAAAAGACCTTATTGACAAGTGTCCTCAGCTCTGTAATTATATAAAAGGTTGTTATAGAACTCACTTTAAAGTGATTAATAATTCAAACTTGTAGAGATCCTAGGCCATCAGGTATTCTTACTGTCATACTCATATTTGGAGGATATGAAATATTTCTGCACACACATTACATATTTGTAGGTTTAAAATTAAGATTACCACTTAATATATCTAGATTGATTTTATATATTAAAATATTATGGCATTTCAATGGAATATTACTCAGCCATAAAAAGAAACGAAATTGAGTTATTTGTAGTGAGGTGGATGGACCTAGAGTCTGTCATGCAGAGTGAAGTAAGTCAGAAAGAGAAAAACAAATGCCGTATGCTAACACATATATATGGAATGTAAAAAAAAAAAAAGGTTCTGATGAACCTAGGGGCAGGACAGGAATAAAGACACAGACATAGAGAATGGACTTGAGGACACGGGGAGGCGGAAGGGTAAGCTGGGACTAAGTGAGAGAGTGGCATGGACATATATACACTACCAAATGTAAAATAGATAGCTAGTGGAAAGCAGCCGTATAGCACAGAGATCAGCTCCGTGCTTTGTGACCACCTAGAGGAGTGGGATAGGGAGGGTGGGAGGGAGACGCAGGAGGGAGGAGATATGGGGATATATGTTTATGTATATGTATAGCTATATGTATATAAAGCAATTATACTCCAGTAAAGATGTTAATAAAAATATTATGGTATTTATAATGATTTTTGGTTATGGCTAGAATGATCATGACTGTAGCTGAAAAGACTATGTGTGATGAAGGTTGGATTTTGGCATTATTATAATAATGTTACGGCTACAGTTTCTATAGTTTCCAAAATATGCCCTACTAATCATCTATCCTCCCCTCAAGTTTTTAAAAAGTGGGAACTATGCATAAGAAATAACAAAACGGACAATCAAAATGCAAGTTTATTGTTATCTATGTCAAGAACTTTCAATAATCTGCAATTGCAGGGCCCTCTGGTACACTGACTTGGAGCACATGGCGAGAGCACTGCCTCTGTAAGTCTAAATTTGGTACATTAAGCATGTCTGTGAGGGAAAAGAAAAAAAAAGTCTGGATATTCAGAGATTACCGTTACCTAACTGATGACACAGTTGAAGATGCAGAGAAAAAAGTTGTAGTTTGCCACAGAAAATAGAATAGAATGCTACACTCCACAGTGCTGACTTGAAGGCCCAATTACTTCAATTACTACGTAACCACGGCCCAGTGAATGTCTGGGCTCTGACCCAGCAGACTGTGACTCTACCACCCTTGGTAACTAGCAGGAAGGTGGGTAGAAGTGGGTCTGGTATAATAACATGGTAGAGGATATTTCCCTTTTCAGTGCAATGTAGAGCCAAAAATACTTTGTACACTAGATAAAGGAACTTAATTATTTGAAGAATTAGTTGTTTATAGACCTATACTAGAGTTTGGCTTCTGGTTTTGCTCCAAGAGTAATCCTTCCTTGATAGCCGCTCACTGTGCTGGACTCCCCACTGCTACTGTTTCCCAGGGAAGTGTGCCTGTCACTCTTCAACATTAATTACTCTCTGTTCTTGTGACTTTACCACATAATCATTCAGCAGCCATTTGAAAGTCATTTTACCATTTAGTATTCAAATGCTGCTAATACAGCAGAGTTGCAGCCAACTCAACAGTGTTGTATCACAAGGAAGTTCTGGGATACCACCTGTGTTTCGTGGTGGTTTGTGATTTCAGTCTATCAATTAACCATCAGTAGAGTTTGTGATTGAAGGTGATGATGAAGCAATATAAGAAATATATATGATTTCAGTAGCTATGGACTCAAATTTTTGGTGAAATTTTGAGTCTCTATTCTCCTCACTCCTATTTCCTACTCAGTATTCTCTTGGGAGAAGTGAGCATGTTGATAAACATAATGAAGCTTCTTAAGAATTTCCATCTTAGCCTGATTGGACTGGATAGCTCCTGAGAAAAAAAAAATCTAGTGCCTGTGAGATTTATAAATAGTATTGCTAGGTATGACTATTCACACCTCTGAGAACTGAAGTGCCTTTCCTGAGGCTTGTAATTATTATTCAAGGTAATTTTGTTTCTATAACTATTGCCTTATTAGGTGGCATAGAGTGTGTTTAAAATTATTATTGATTTTAATAATAACAAAGACTTAATTAAATACTTATTATTTACTGGACTTATATAAGTACTTTCTTTTAATTTTTTCACATGATAACTGATTAGTTATACATTCTCTCACTATTAGTGTTCCTGATATGAGAGATTATAACAGGCATCCTTGACTTATTATGGTCTAATACCAGTTATTTTACCACTTCCCTGATAATACTGGAATCTTATGATGCTATATTTATCCCCTCTCTCCTTTTATGTTATTGTTGTTATGCATTTAACTTACTTTCAATCCGAGAAGATATTACTATATTGTCAAAGTAATATTTATATTTATGCAAATATTTACCAATTCATTTACATTTGCTCTTCATTTCTTTTTTTTTTTTTCGGTATGCGGGCCTCTCACTGTTGTGGCCTCTCCCGTTGCAGAGCACAGGCTCCGGACGCGCAGGCTCAGCTGCCATGGCTCACGGGCCCAGCCGCTCTGCGGCATGTGGGATCTTCCCGGACTGGGGCACGAACCCATGTCCTCTGCATCGGCAGGCGGACTCTCAACCACTGCGCCACCAGGGAAGCCCTGCTCTTCATTTCTTTTAGCATTTTGATGATAATTTTCCTTCTGCCTGAAGATATACCTTTATAATTTTTTTTAGTGAATGTCTGATGGATATAAATTCTCTCAGTTTTCATTTATCTCAATAATGTCTTCATTTTCTCTTTATTTCTGGAGGATATTTTCACATAGAATTAGAAATTGGCAGTTATTTTCTTTTAGAGCTTTAAAGAAGTCTTTCCATCATCTTTGGCTTCTATCATTTTTGTTGAGAAGTTTTCTTTTAGTCTTACTGTAGCTTCTTTGAATTTGTATCCACTGGTTGTGTAATGACTAATGCTTCTTGAAAATCCTGACATTAGGTGAAGAGCTATTAAATTTTAAAAATTCTATTTAATTTTAATGAGATGTTATAACATAGTCCATCTCAATCTAAGGCACCCAAATAATTGAACTGAACAAAGAAAAAAAGTCTATAAGGTAATAAACCAAAATTTGAAATGCAATAAATGAAGGTCTGTTGTACTCACTGAAAAAGAAAGACTTGATAGGAGGTAGTGGTTGGTGAAGGAGGGGTGCAACAGAATCACTCTTTTGGAAGGAACATTCTTTCTGCACCATTTCCATCACCAATTTTTCAACTTTTTTGAGGCTCTTGGTTAATTTATTTAATCAGAAATTTATAGCCACAGGGATAACTTTAGGGGAGAATAAAGGCTAAACGTGAGAGAAGTTTAAAACACATAAACATAGAACATACATACAACAAATTGAAGAATGGTAAAAAATACTACTTCTGAAGAATTGTTGAAAATGCTACATTTCCAACCTTCTTACCTGGTGTACATTTGTAAAAGAATGTATTCTGGGATGTCTAAACACGGTATGTAATTCATATTTGTTTCATATGGTATTCTCTGACTAGAAACTCTTGTGTTGGGTAAATTGGTGAATATGTCTTTTCATGAACTCTTATTGAAATATCACTTAGCTTAATATAATTATCTAGTGTGAATTGTGCCTTTCAAAAAGATGTGTTGATGTTCTAACTCTAGAACCTCAGGATATGACCTTATATGGAAATAGGGTTATTGTAGATATAATTAGTTAAGATGAGGTCATACTCGAGTAGGGTGGCCCCCTACTCCTGAATGACTAGTATCCTCCCTCATAAGAAGAGGAAAGAGAGACACAGAGAGAAGGTAGCCATGTGGTGCGGTGGCCAAGATTGGAGTGACGGATCTATAAACCAAGGAATGTTAAGGATTGCAGACAAACATCAGAAGCTAGGAGAAGAAAGGAGTCTTCCCTACAAGTTTCAGTGGGAACATGGCCCTGCTGTTATCTTGTTTTCCGACTTCTAGCCTCCATTGTTTTAAGCCACCTAGTTTGTGGTAATTTGTTACAGCATTCTTAGGAAACAAATACTGTTTGTTTTGAGGGAAAAAGTTGCTATACCAAAATTTTATTTTTCTGAAAAGTGATGTACTTTTTCCAGAGCTATTTTTGCTGAAAATTATTAACTGGGAACTTGTGATATGTTTTATGAGAGAAACTTTTAAAAGCAGTCAGACATATTATAGACTTTGGTTTTCAGCTGTTTTACTATTATATGCCAAGTATAGTTTTTATTTGGATTTATCCTACTTGTGGTTAAATGGATTTCTTAAGTCTGGATTGATGTCCTTCATCAGTGGAAAAGTCTTGGTCATTATCTCTGCAAATATTTCTTCCTCCGCACTGTTTCAATCCTCTTCTTCTGTGCTCCAGCCACATGTAGTATGAGTCCTTTTCCTTATGTCCCACACATTTCTAACAATCATTCCTGGATTTTTCATCCTTTTTTCTCTTTGTGTTTCTTTCCAGAAATTGGTCCGTCCTCTAGTTCATCAATCATGTTTCTTGCTATTTCTAACCTTTTGTTTGACCATCTATTGAGTTCTTAATAACAGACACATTTTTTTATTCCAGAATTTTCATTTGATTATTTTTTTTTATTTAAAAAATTATTTATTTATTTTTGGCTGCGTTGGGTCTTCATTGCTGCCTGCGGGCTTTCTCTAGTTGTGGCGAGCGGGGACTACTCTTCGTTGCTGCGCACGGGCTTCTCATTGCAGTGGCTTCTCTTGTTGCAGAGCACAGGCTTTAAGCACATGGGCTTCAGTAGTTGTGGCACGTGGACTCAGTAGTTGTGGCTCGCAGGCTCTGGAGCGCAGGCTCAGTAGTTGTGGCGCACGGGCTTAGTTGCTCCGCGGCGTGTGGGATCTTCTTGGACCAGGGCTTGAACCGTGTCCCCTGCATTGGCAGGCGGATTCTTACCCACTGCGCCACCCGGGAAGCCCTTGATTATTTTATAGATATCAATTTTGTGGCAAAAGTCTCCATTTTAATGTAGTTTCTCCATCTTTCCCTCTCTTTCCATGAACCTATTAATTATAGTTCTTTTAAACTTTTGTCTGCTAAAGCAATATTTGGATCACTTGTGCATCTAGTTTTATTGCCTGTTTTTCTCTTGGTTTTCATATTTTTGGCATGCATACTGATTTTGATTTAATTTTAGACCTTGTTTATAAGAAGTGTGGCTTACAGAGTGGATGCTAACCACACTGATCCAGTTGATGACTGAGCTGTGCTAAGACTGGATGGCAGTTATTTATTCATTTTGTTTTTAAGGCTGTAGTCCATCTTCTACTTGCTCTTACGCCTAGGGTACAGTTCTACGAGTTTTTGAACTAAAAGCCTGGTGTATTTACTGGGAACCCTTTCTCTGATGGTTCCTTATCTCCAATCTGTAATGTTCAAAGCTTTGAAAGACTCTGAAAAATATTCTGCTTTTCAGAAGTTTCTGCCTCCAGCCCCATGTGCCTTCAAAATTTGGGAAATGTGATTTTGAGACCTTTTAAGTCTCCAATTTTGTCACCCTAACTCCATGGCAGTCTGCTTGAGGCAAGACCAGATTTTTCAGATCCTCAGCCTTTTGCCTGAGCGCCAGAGTCAGCATATGACTCTAGGGAAAAAGCTGCTCCAGATAACTCGCTTACCTTTCTGAGATTCACCCTTTAGAATTTTAACTCCCATAGTTTGAGTTGGTTCCTCAGACCTCTGATGATTACAAACACTGTTTTATCTGGCTGATCTGGTTGTTCTTTGTGGCAGCTTTAGTTTGCCACATAGTATTCTAGTCTATCCAAATTGGAAGACTTGTTTAAGTTTTTTTTAAGTCTTTCAAAGCAGCATTATTTTTTTAGGTGAAATAAATCACACGCAAGTCAGTTTTGCTCTTTACAAGGAAAGTAGGTGTTTTACAAATGAATTATAATCATGACTTCTCTATGATGGCCAGACTGGGAAAGGTTGGAATCCAGAAACCAAACAAATCCACTAGTAGGAAAAGTCTTCAGAGAAGTTACAGAAAATGTCCAGATTAAGGAAGCTCAAATAGGAGAATGTCTTAGCATTTTGGCAGGGAAAAGAATTCAGGGTTAGCTGAAGACCTTTGGTGGAAATCTAGGCAGGCTGATTTGGCTGTAGATGTGTGTGTAGGGGTGGGGGTGGGTGGCCCAGTTACACGGCTCAGATTTACAAACAGCATTTTCTCTTCTAGGATGGAAGGCAGGAATCTAAGCCTTGGGGAATAGAAGTACTGGAAAGTAAGGCAGGGATTTACATCCTTTGAGAAAAGCCAAGGGGTTGGCCAGAGAAAAAAAGGCAAACTTCCATAGTTAATCCAGCCAGAGAAAGGTTGACTTGAACCAGTGATTTCCTGAAGCCCAGACTCCTTTGATTTCTGTTAACTCAGTACCTGAGGGGCTACAGTCTGTGGCAGACCTAAAATTCTTTGACAAGAAGGCCCTTCTGGGGAATTCCCCGGTGGTCCAGTGGTTAGGGCTCTGCACTTCCACTGCAGGGGGCCTGGGTTCGATCCCTGGTCAGGGAACTAGGATCCTGCATGCTGTGAGGCGCGACCAAAAAAAAACCCCAAAACAAACAAAAGAAAGGCTTCTCTTTTTCATCCCTGCCCAGCTAACCGAGTTAAATTTCAAGGTTTTCTTCTTCTTCGGAGTTTATCAACTCACTTCTCATCAACTTTCCTTGATTAAATAGACCACTCTTTGTTTTGCTATTGAATATTCTTTTGTATAGATTCTTTCACTTTTTCTTTATATAGGTACTGGTGAGTTATTAATACACAAAGTATAATAAAAAACAGAGAGTTAGCTGGATCATCTAAATGACTAGAGACTTACTATGATAACTTGATGGATTAATCTCCATGTCTGAGTTAGAGTTGACAGTGAGACAGTTTTATCAGCTGATGAGAACAGGGAAGAGATCAGAAAAGGATGTTAAGAAGTGAAGAAATTCTTAATGCTGGTTTAATGCGGGCCAAACCTAGAATCACCGTCATTGAGTTTGAGCCCTGAGATGCAAATCAAGTGCTTTAAAATCAGCCACTATTCTGGCATACCATTCTTCTACTTAAAATTTTTTTTCTAGCCATATTAGAGGTTTTCAGTGTTAAATATTATAAAGTGCTGCTGGGTGCAGTTGAAGGCACCGAGCCTATTTAAACTGGAGAAGACTTCAATATTTAAACTGGAGAGCTGCCTTAAAAATATCATGGCTTCTCTCCTTTGATGGTAGACTTTAAAAGAGGCATGATTAGGACTGTTTGGAAGAATTTACAGGATGAGAGATTTCATGTCATGATGAATGTAGCAGATAAGTTATTAACATTTAATTATTCAGAACCACCTATGGAGAAATTAACCATGTCTTGTTCATGCTTAAACAAATGAAAAATATTTTCCCCTTCTTTATTCCAAAGAAGTAGCAGCATTTTCTTTAAAATCCATATTTTTCTTACCCTCAAGGAGAAATGAACAAATCAAGGCTCTGAGAAGCAATTAAAGAATTGTCTAAGAGGGAAAGAGATACAAGCTGTGTGCTTAGACTTAAAGTGTTGACCTAGAGACATTGTTGGTAGTTTAGAGAGGGTAGTAAATTTTAAGGTGAACTTGGTTACTGGAGCCTCCATGAATGCATCAGCTCTGAGATCGCAGAACCTTAGAGGCTGTGGCGGTGAGGGGCTATGAAGGTCTTGGTGCTAACTGTCTGGGTCTCAGGGAGAATCTGCCATGGCCAGCTGAGCTGCCAACCCACAATGAATCATAAGTACCTAAATTTATGTCACATAGAGTCATTGCACATGCAGAGAGTGGAGGAAGTCCCATGGAATGACTCCTAGTGACTTTCCTGCCAATCCTGGTGAATTTGTTCTAATTTGGTTTTTCTGATTTCAAAATTATGACATTATATGTGCTCTCAATATTTTGAAACAGTTCATACCTATCTCAAATAGAATTCTTAAACAATTTTATCAGTCCAAAAATGAAATTGTATGCCAGAGAAATTATGTTTCCTGTCACTGAATCTAGTCAGACAGGGACTAGCTTTCAGGGACATTCTAAGAAAGAATCCTCCATTGGCTGGAAGGTTAAAACATTTCCTTATTTACATTTGTATCACTAGTGTCTAGGAAAGTAACAGTCATATGACAAGCATGATGTAAATATACACTGAATAAGTGAATGAATGGATAGATTCACTAAAGTGACCCCGGTGTGGGTAATTAGATGAATATATGGATGAACTAAACAGTTATTAGAATACAATTTATATGGATGCTGTATCAAGCAAGTTATATATTTCTAGGGAAGATTTGAAGAAATCAATGCTTAAACTATTCATTTCACTTGCAATAACAGTTCTTATTGATGCTACAAAACTTAATCTAATTGCTAGTGCGCCATTAGATAGGAGCATGCTTACTCAGAACTCATTTGGAACTCACTATAATTTTGCTCCTATAATTTTGGTTTGGTTAAATAAATTTTGGTTCCTATGATTTTGCTCCTCGCCTCACCACTAAATTGCTGACTGCTTGCTTTTTTTGTTCATTCCTCACCACACCACTGCCATCTGAATTAAGTAGTTCTTCTTCTCACTCAAATGGTTATATGTGAGCTTTTCATCTCCAAGTGTGACCCTTATGCTAGAGCATAAGGTGGAAACATTTTATCCTTTTGTTCTTTATGTGTCCTTTACAAACTAAAATAAAACCCCAAATGTACTAAAAACATAAGCAATTTTCTTTTTTTTTTTTTTGCGGTACACGGGCCTCTCACTGTTGTGGCCTCTCCCGTTGCGGAGCACAGGCTCCAGACGTGCAGGCTCAGCGGCCATGGCTCACGGGCCCAGCCGCTTCGCGGCATGTGGGAGGCTCCCAGATCGGGGCACGAACCCGTGTCCCCTGCATCGGCAGGCAGACTCTCAACCACTGCGCCACCAGGGAAGCCCAGCAATTTTCAATCATTGTTCTTTCAGGGACAGTATTCAGGGTGGTTGATCATGCCATTAGTGCATGTTCCTTGTCTGACTTCGTATTTCTAGCTTTTCTGTCTACTCATATAAGTGTGGTTTGTCTTTCTTTAAGCTCTTTGCAGCATAACTGCTTTAAGGGGTATTCAATTTAGATAGAGCGAGGAATGGTAGAAACAGCACTGGTCTGGAAATTCTGGCTAGAGTTAGGTGGTTTGTCCTTCAGTTTAACCAGAGGAAACCGAAGGTCCATTCTGTCTTAAACATTCTATCATTCCATCATACCTTTGACAGATTGTGTCTGTAATTTTAGACAATTTAAAAACAAACTTGGTTTTAATGTAATTTGAACTAGAAAATAGTTTTCCAACACTTGGGGGATTTTTTTTTTACTGCATATATTTAAATTTTGAAAATCTGCTTCAAATTTGTACATGTTAGAAGTTGTGCATTGCAGCATTGCAATATTGCTTCTTTATCTAAATTCCATCACGTTTCCTGTTTTGAGTGAACGGCTCTATTTTAGCTGTTCACTCAAATATTTTAGAAAATAATTTGCTGCATGTTTTCCATTTGTTTTAACATAAGTGTGCCACCCTTTGAATTTCTCTGGATAATCAGAGAAAATGACATTTGTTATTACAGTTATTTTTTTTTTTCCTACTCAAGTCTGGGCTGGTAAGTATAACATAGGTAGAGACTATATATACTAATGCTTACAGCCAGAGAAGACAATAGTCATGGGGATATTTTTTTTGGCCAAATACTTTAGAAAAATCCATCTTCTTACCCTATTCTGAAATTACCTCAGCAGTGTTCTTGAAAATTACTCAACCAGGTTTGATTGAACACATTCAGTAAATGAATGTTTACTGTGTTTCAAGACTCCATTTTCATTTTAGAAAGCTCTAATTTATTAGTAAACCTTCCCCTCCCATTGAGCTGAAATCTTCCTCTCTTGAGCTTCTACATTTTGTTTCTGGTTTTAAATTCTGGAGCTCTCCAGAATAAATTTGATCTCAACTTCTTTATAATAATGCTTCAGCAATTTTAAGGTCTTTAGTGCCTCCTCTTACTACTTGCTTTATCAAGACTAAATATCCACAATTCCTTACCTTTTTGGTCACCCTCTGGAGGCACTTCAATCTGTCCATATTTTTTCTCTTAACTTTTTATTTTGAAATAATGATAGATTCACAAGAAGTTGCCAGGAAATTTATAGGGAGGTTTTGTGAACTCTTCACCCATCCTCCACCAATATTATCATTTTGTATAACTGTGGTACAGTTGTAGACCCAGGAAATTGACATTGGTAGAAACCATAGAGGTTATTTAGATTTCATCTGTTACATATGCATGCACATGTGTGTGTGTGTTTGTGTGTGTGCCTTTCTCTATAGCTATGCAATTTAATCACATATATGGCTTTGTGAAACCACCACAATTAAGATACTTAATTTACTCTTAAACTTACGGTGGTATCATCACCACAAGGCTCCCTGTACTATCCCTTTGTAGTCACACCTGCACCCTTCCCCTATCACTAACCCCTAGGAGCCACTATTCTCTATCTCTATAATTTTGTTATTTTGCAAATGTTAAAAATGTCCCTATCTTTTAAAAACTGACAAAGAATTAAGAACTGTCTATTAATCTTGACATTATGTATGCAGTTCTTGACTTATAAATATTTGATTTACATGATCTTGTATGAATAGTGTGGAAGCCTGAATCAAGAAACTCTTGTTTTCTCAGGAGGCAATGTTCTCAGGTTCAAAGTTCTAGGAAATAACTCTTTTAGGCCCTTGCCAAAATCAGGGCTGGCTCTTTTCTGTAGACTAAACTTTTGGTTTTTAATACTTAAAAAACAAATCAAAGAAAACAAACAGAAAACAACAAGGCAGACATTTCCAGACCCCAAAGACAAAGAGGTATATCAGTCTCTGAAATTTCATGTATCTGACATTCTAACCATTTGGGAGGTGGATAGAGCTGTATTTACCTATAGCTGAGTAGTGTCTGCTCCAACAGTATTCTGGGCCTTTGACAACCTTTTCTGGAGCAGATGGCATTCATGTGCCATCTGACATTATGTATCACTTTATTTAAGGAATTTTAGCAGCAATGAACAGAAAGCTGGCAAAATTTTAGACAAAGATTTCTCTTATTAACTGTAGTCATTGAATATTGATGTTTTTACTGACCAAGACAGCCTTAACATTCCCCTCAGCTTGACATACTTTCATTTGTTTTATTTTTTAGATTCCACATATAAGTGATAACATAGAGTATTTGTCTTTCTCTGTCTGACTTATTTCACTTTGCACAGTACTCTCAAGGTCCATCCATGTTGTTGCAAATGGCAAAATTTCATTCTTTTTTATGGCTGAGTAATATTCCAGTGTGTGTGTGTGTGTGTGTGTGTGTGTGTGTGTGTATGTGTATACATGTGTGTGTATATACATACATATATAACTCTCTTCATCTGTTGATGAGCTCTTAGGTTGCATCCATACCTTAGCTATTGTAAATAATGCTTCTGTGAACATTGGGGTACACGTATCTTTTTTAATTAATGTTTTTGTTTTCTTCAGTTGTATATCCAGCAGTGGAATTGCTGGATCATATGGTAGTTATATTTTTAGTTTCTGGAGTAACTTTCATACTGTTTTCCATAGTGGCTGCACCAATTTACAATCCCACCAACAGTGTACAAGGGTTCCCTTCTCTCCACATCCTCGCCAACATTTGTTATTTGAAGACTTTTTGATGATAGCCATTTATGACCACATCAAAAAGAATAAAACTCAGGAACAAACTTAACTAAAGAGGTGAAAAACCTATACTCTGAAAACTATAAAACATTGATGAAGGAATTTGAGAATGATACAAAGAAATGGAAAGATATCCTGTGTTCTTGGATTGGAAGAATAAATATTGTTAAAATGTCCATACTACCCAAAGCAATCTATAGATTCAGTGCAATCCCTGTCAAAACACCCATGACATTTTTCACAGAACTGGAACAAATAATCCTAAAATGCATATAGAACCACAGAAGACCCTGAATTGCTTGAGAAAAAGAACAAAGCTGGAGGTATCACCCTCTCAGACTTCAGACTATATTAGAAAGCTACAGTAATCAAAGCAGCATGGCACTGGCACAAAAAGATATATAGATCAGTGGAATGGAATAGAGAGCCCAGAAATAAACTCATGCACTTATGGTCAATTGATCAACAACAAAGGAGGCAAGAATATATGATGGAGAAAAGACAGTCTCTTCAATAAGTGGTGCTTGGAAAACTGGACAGCTACATGTAAAAAAATGAAATTAGAACATTTCCTCATACCATATACAAAAATAAAATCAAAATGGGTCAAAGAGCTAAATATAAGATCTGAAACCATAAAACTCCTAGAAGAGAACATAGGTGGAACACTCTTTGACATAAATTGTAGAAATATATTTTTTTGGATCCATCTCTTAAGGCAAAAGAAAGAAAAGCAAAAATAAACAAATGGGACCTAATTAAACTTAAAAGCTTTTGCACGGCAAAGGAAACCATTGACAAAATGAAAAAGACAACCTACTGAATGGGAGAAAATATTTGCAAATGATATGACTGATAAGGGGTAAAAATCCAAAATATATAAACAGCTCATACAACTCAATATCAAAAAACCAAAGAACCCAATTAAAAAATGGGCAGAAGACCTGAAGAGACATTTTTCCAAAGAAGGCATACAAATGGCCAACAGGCACACAAAAAAATCTCAACATTGCTAATCCTCAGAGAAATGCAAATCAAAACCATAATTAGATATCACTTTAAAGTGTTCACTTTAGAAAAATTGCAACTGTAAATTCTTTCTCTGCCCCTTTGAGATCTTCTGCAACCCAAAAATGTCTTTCTTAAGGACCTGAGAGCCATCCCTTTGAAATGGAATCTTGTCAAGGAAGAAAGCACCTTTATCTCTGTCTCTATGGAAGGGTAGGAGACTAACTTCGATTACCACCAATTAGCAAACACAGATGGTATAATCAGATTGACCCACCTCCTCCCTAACTTACTCCAGTACTTTTCCACTAGCTCACCACAGTGCTTAAAAACTCTCCCACCTTTTGTTTCAGCAGAGTTGTTTCTTTTCTCTATTGCAATAGTCTTGAATAGACTCTTCCTTGCCTATTTAACTCCATCTGGTATAATTTTCCTTTGACATTGACTGAGAACATTCTGACTACCAAGCCCAATTCAGTTAAGGACCTTTGCACTGCTATTTCCTCTGACTGGAATGCTTATCCCTGTTAGTAACCTTGCTACCATCCCCACCTTATTTAAGTCTGCTTTAATGTCATCTCCTCAGAAAGAATGTCTCTAAGATTTTAAAAATCTTTCATAGCACTTCTCCATACCTGAAGTTATATAGTGCTTATCTGTTCTTTGTTTCTTTCCCCCATTAGTCTGTAAACGTGATGAGGCCAAGAGCTTTGTCTTGTCATTATATCTGAAGTATCTAGAAAGGTGCCTGGCATTTAGCAGCAGGCAATGCATATCATATTCATGTGTTGAACAAATGAACAAATTTAAATTTGAAGGCTGATGAGGGCTGTGAATACTTGAGTTACACAAATAGAGACTAATTGTGCACATCAGTATGTCTGGTACTCTATCTCAGGTAGATTACATCATGAATTATAGTAGTCTATGTGTGATAGACAGAAACACTAAATCAATGTATAACATTTTATGGGAGAATGCGTTTTGAGTTCCAAATAATTGGCTTACACATGGTGTTTTGGAACATAAGACATTTAAGTTGAGCATAGCTTGGCCTTCCATAAATGTAGCCTATGATTTCAATACTGTGTTTTGCAAAATGTTGTTACTAAGATTATGCTGTTTCTGGAAATGTTATCTTCCCCTGTAACCATGGAACCCAATTGGTGAGCAAGATAGGAGTTTCTTTCTTTTTTATTTATTTTTTTAATTGAGGTATAGTTGTTTTACAATGTTGTTAGTTTCTAGTGTACAGTGAAGTGAAGTAGAGCTCCCTGTGCTATACAGCAAGTTCTTATTAGTTATCTATTTTATACATATTAGTGTATATATGTCAATCCCAATCTCCCAATTCACCCCACCCTCCCTTTCCCCCCTTGGTGTCTATACGTTTGTTCTCTACATCTGTGTCTCTATTTCTGCCTAGTAAACCAGTTCATCTGTACCGTTTTTCCGGATTCCACATATACGTGTTAATATATGATATTTGTTTTTCTCTTTCTGACAGAATGTCTTCTTTTGCTAGTAATATACATTGACGTTTCCTTCATGTATTTTCATGGCCTGATACCTCATTTCTGAATAAAATTCTGTTGTCTGAATGTACTACAGTTTATTTATCCATTCACCTACTGAGGGTCATCTTGGTTGCTTCTAAATCTTGGCAATTGTGAACAAAGTTGCTGTAAACATCCCGGTGCAGGTTTTTGCGCAGACATGTTTTCAACTCCTTTGGGCAATACCAAAATGCACAATTGCTTGGAGGTATGGTAAAAGTATGTTTAGTTTTGTAAGAAACCTCCATTCAGGGCCCTTCAGGAAATGGGAGTGACGACATTCTGCTTTGGGGCATAAGGGCATATGGGGAATAGCTTTTTCTCCATTCTTATTGTTTCCATAAGAAGCCTGATTTGAGACTTTTGGTTTAAGGTACGGAGGCCTCAGAGACTGAACTTTGCCCTGCTCCTAGAGTCTTGTATTATTTGCTTTGTTCAAGTCATTTAAGTTTAAAAATAATCTGTTTAAAGAGAGAGTTGCCTGTCTTCCTGCACAGAAGACTTTACGTGAGTATATATTGTGATTTGCTCACATTCAGATTCTAGTTACTTACAGCAATAGTCTTACGAACCCCCAGATGAGCTTTCCATGAAGCTACCCAAGAGCATATTAGTGACGGAAAATGGGGTGGGAATATTCGTGGTGGTCAGAAGTGCCCAGAACTGTATAGGTGCTTAAATAGTGTTTGCTTGACTGACAAGCAGCAACAAGTCTCTGAGTTCCTTTTGCAGTTTATGCCAATTTGTTAAAGACAGCTGCCATCTAATGAAGGCACGCATAGAAATATATAGTTGTCACTAAATGAAAATCATTTATAGATACATTTGTATAAGGGTTGCAGATTTTAAAATTGTTTATATTTAATTTTGTAGTTATAATTGACACAAATTCCCAAATTATTACAAGAGAAATTTTTCATGAATTTTGATTTGTAAATGATTTTATCCAACCACATAAAAAATATATCATTTACAATGAGTGGTACAAGTAGAGCAGTGAGAGGTCAATAAGATTGCCTAGAACCTCTCTCTGTAGTTGGCCTGGTTGCTGAGCCTCCAGCACATGTGGATGACTTAGACAGGTTGAAATAGCGCTGACCTGTGTTTGCATACCTCTTAGATGGCGTGGACTTAATGAGGAGATAGGCAAAGTTTATGGTGTTCCCATTTTGTTGTCCAATCTCACCATGCTACTTTCTTCCCTTAATCAAATCTTGCTTTCATGATATTAAGAGAACTGAAAATTTAAGTGATCATCCCAAGTGTCTTAGTGATGAAAGTAATACTCAATAAAAAAGTAATACTCAATAAAAGTAATACTCAATAAAAAAGAAGCTCTAATGGTGGGAGTTTGTACTCTTAGGGGCCAAGGAAGTCTTCCTTTTTTTTTCTTTTTCCTTCTTCAGTGTGCTTTCCTGTATTCCTCAAAGTAACCCATTCTATTATTTGTAAGCCATTAATGTGCCAAAGAATTATCAAAATATTTTATCCATTAATTTTTTTAGAGAAACCATATTTGCTGGTCCTTATACAGATTGACAAACATTTCCCTCCTGTCTAGTTGACAGTCTGTCTTGCTTTTTAAGATTTAGGTCCTATAGGAATAAAATTTGGATTTGTAATCACAAAGAAGGAAAGATGATATTAAGCAGAGTTGATTGCTTTTCCACAAGAACTTACTTAAACTCATATATATATTTAAATTGTGTTTGTAATACTCTCATCAAATATTTAATATGTATTTCAGGTACAAAATGCACTATGATCTCCATGCTGTGGATACTTATGAAAAGAAAGTATATGCCTATCAAAATAGAGAAAAATGTGTAATAGGCAGTATGCATTTATTCCAAAACCCAATTCTAGAGAAAAACATTCTTTGGCAAGCAAACAACTTTAATGTAAAATTTAGTGCAACAGGTTTGACATATTTTAGTACAAATTAATTAGATTAGTGAAGTGAAATGGGCTGAGTCAGAAAAAATAAAATGAGTTGCATAACATGAGATACTTTGCAGTAATTCTTAGGCTATCAGTTCTGTTGCTTTGCAATTTGAATTATATTTAGATCATCAAAAATCATATAAAACCGATTCTATTTCTTCTGGTTGATTACATAAAATATAATAATAAGTTTCATTTATCTGGAAAATGAACAGAACATACTTTCTTTAATAAAAAGTTTCTGATTTGTAAAATACTTTTAATCATTTCTTTGGTTTTCCTTGCTTGTGTTTGTACTATGGGCCTTCTGAGAAAGTTCCACTTATTTTGTGTTAATTCATTTTATTTTATTTTATTAACTTATTTATACCTCAACTTATTCTGCAAGTAATCTGAGGTGGTTTATAATAAAAATTATAAAGAAAAAGTTGAAAAACCAGAAAAAAGTAGACAGGAGGGAAAACTGGACCTTATTAAATGGTACTAAAAATGTAGGCCACAAGGCTTACATAATTTTTGTGGCTGAGTTTCAAATTTGACTCTCAATTCCTAGCAGCAAAAAGTGAAACATGATTAGTTGTATAATTGTCTTAATTATGAAAGAGAAGCCTGTTAATTATATGTGTTAGAGTATTTTAAGTCATAAGTAATGGAAGATTCAACTCAAACTAGCCCTCAAGAACCCCAAAATATTTATAGCTGGAGTGGCAACTAGGCCTAGTTTAACCAGAACTTGGTCTGATTGGCTGGGATATTCTTGGTATTTTCATCCTTATTGTGTTGTTTTCCTCTTAGTCTTGTCACAAGAAGGCTGCAGCAGTACTAAGCCTCACATCCACACAAAACTACATACATGGGCTGTCTTTTCTGCCTTTCTCTTAAGGCAGGGGAACTTTCTTTTCACTTTGTCTAGTAAACTTCCCCTCATGCCTCACTAGCCTAATCATTTAGTTAATAACCTGCAACCAAAGGAATGCTATGGGCTGGTTGGGTTAGGTCTGGTTTTTGAACCAGTAATGGCAAGGAAACTGCATTATGTTGGAGCACTCAGGGCCAACCCTCAAATTGTGAGTGTGATCAATTTCTCTTCAAGTTCATGAGCTAAATGGCCTAGGGATGGATACTTGAGCAGATGTTAGAAGTCAGGGAAGGGAAAACAGATGCCATCAACGATGTCCCCTATACAAATTATCTGAGGGAAATTAACTCTTTTTTATTAATTAGGAATTTAACATTCTGGATTCATTTATTGGTTATGAAAGGATATTTTAGATTTGCTTTCAGAGGCAGTCATGTTATTTGGCAGATTTTAATGTTAAATCAAAATAAATCAGAAAATAATCCCATAATAACTGTTTCTCCTTTGTAGAGTCTTCTGAAGATAGCTGACTTCATAAAAGTCTTACAGAATAGATAGGCCAATGGGATTCAATGTTTCCAATTTAAGCTGTGCCGGTTTCCCCCAGGTCTTTTCCTAATTTCACTATATTCTCCTAATATTTGTCTGAATAGAGGTAAAAATCATTGACTGTGAATTAAAATATGTTGATCTGGAAAACTTTTCTCAATATGGAAGAAACACTTTTTTGGCGGGGAAGAACAAATTTGAACAAGAGGGTAATCACTGAAGTACTAGGGCTAAAACTTTTGTATTTAAAGGCATGTCTCAAGGTAAAAGTGCTATTACTTTGATGATTAAGATCTTAGATAATGATATGCCTGACCTTTGTGTTCACACAAACACACCAGTAATATGAACCATGATCTTGAGAAGACTTATTTTTAAAGGTTATTTTTCTCTCTAGAAAATCTATGGGATTTAAAATAATGTGAATGCTATTGCCTAGAAGTGGAGGGCAAAACAAACACTGAAAAATATTTGTAAATAAAAGTAAAATTTAAGGAAGAATTGATGATAATAATTATTCATTCTTGCTTCTCTGAATTTGATGATACCATCTTATCCTTCTTCCTACCAGTCTTTGAGGACAGTGTCTACATTTAGACGACAGCTTCTAATTTTCTGGCTCTGCTTTGCTTTAAGATGATTCTTTTTTTAAAAAAAAAATAGACAGTGGTCTTGGCAGGTAAATCAGTTCCTGTAAGTACAGTCTCCTGAAATGAAGGCAGGTTCAGTGTCCTCTCTGGGGGCAGCACCAGCCAGTATTTTATTATCTCTTCCAGCTCATGACACTCAGTAAAGTGTGGAACTGATAAAAGATGAATTTACTTTAAGGTCCAAGAGAGAAAACATAGCAGAAAACGAGCAGTTTCCTCATAAATACATCAATGAATTTGCCCAGGGAGACTTGGTGATGGTGAAACTATCTCAAAGCCACAGAAATTGCATCTTACCTTATTCACGACTGCCACTCTAATGGAATCTCAGACTGTCTCAGCATATTGTCTGTGCCAGCTTCATTTTCTCTTTCAGGTGCAAAGCAGTGTTTCTGGTTTGACCCATTGTCCCAAGCTAGGCAGAGAGTTTCTTTGGCATTTGCCCAAAAGACAATAGGGAAGCGATCTAGCTAAAATTACATATTGATCTCCCTTTCAACCAGCATCCTTTCCAGTTAAATTACCTTGCTTCTTCCTGAAGGGATGACTATGAGTTTTCAAAACCTGCTCACCAGGCTTCTTAGGTGATCATTTTTCCTCTTATAGTCTTCTGATTTAGATTCTGGTATATTTTAAAACTTATTTTCATGAAAATAATACTGATTTTAGACTGCTGTAAGCACAGACATTTGATAAAAAAATTCTAGAAGTAGGACAAATTAAATATTTGCTTATACAAACCTTTAGGAAACAATTTCAGTACTATGAGAAACTTGAATATTCTTCTTCCTTATTCTTCTCACCTAGCATGGTCTCCCTACAATCAATTTTCCATACTGCTGAAAAATTCTCCTTCTTTCCTAATTTGTACTAACTTTTAAGTCTCTTGACATAGGAAGCAATGTTTGTGCTTGTTTTCTTTGTCCTCTTTTTTTTTTTTTAACTTCAGATGCACAGACTTGATTTAACCATAGTCCTTAGTATATGACACACTCTCAGTCCATGAAAGGTCTTCCCTGATTGATATACTAGGTGTTCAGTGAATAGTGTCCACCAACTGATTAAAGTCTTACCACTTCAGAAAATTCTCCAATGTTGGAAATGGAAAGAGGATTGTACATTGATCACAACTGTTTCCTTTACCACAAACATTAGAGGTTATCAATAGTTCCTTAGTGAGTCAACACTGGAGTCTGACATGAGAACTAGTGTATATTCTTTATATTTTATTGTATATTAATATGATGTTGAAGGGCACTGAATGTGGTTCAACTTTTGTAATTCTTTTGTAAATTAACTAACTACTTTAAGTATTGCTGTAAATAGATGCCTGATCTGGTGAACCCTATCTTCTGTTCCAGTCAAGATTCAGATGTTTGGAATATGTACAATCAGAAAGTTGCACCATTTATATAACTCTGTCTTAACAAGGCTCAATTCTGTCTGTGGTCTACAAGTTGAATAGTCATTTACTAAGTCTTATTTGATGATATACTCAATGTTTTGCCATTCACTGAGTGGCCAGGCTATGCAGCCAAGATTAAAAGGCAGTAAGTGCCACACAGGGAAGAAACCAGACCATTATTTGAGGTTGCTGAGAACAGACAACAGGTACCCCAGGCTCAAGTGGTACAGCATTTACTTATAGCAAGAGGAGAGAAAGAGTGCACAAATCCAGCTCTTTGCAATGCGTCTGTCCCCCATTGCCAGTGGATCTACTCTGCAGCAAGCCAGCACAGGCAGTATAGCTATATTCACCCATTTCCTACTGCAGTAGAAAGACCTTGGCCCCTTTCCTCTGGAGTCTGAAATAGAGAAAGCAGGGAACATGGGTGAGGGCCATTGACATATGTGCCTAACCAGAACAAAGGAATACACGTTGAGTCTGAAACAGGGCAATATAATCTCACAGGAGGTGATAACCCAGTACAGACTGTGAGGATTCTTTATCTCTTGGTAAGGAAGTGTTCAAGGCCCAAGGCTCACTCTTATGTGGCCAAAAGATATCATGCATGAGACTGCCTTTCCTAACATTTGATGATGATAGTGCAAATACTTCTATTGCAGACAGATTGGGTCATATATATGCTGGAAAAAATACTCCCTTGGCATTGTTATTGACCATTCTAGCATAATAGTTTCTAGATCAGTATTTCTCACATGTTTTTGACTATGACAATAAGAAAGTTTCCATATGATGTGTGTATGCTTGTATATATATAAATAAAACAAAAGCTTCAGAAACAACATTGCCCATTATGTATAATGCGCTGTAACATTTTTAAAGTTTGATTCTATTCTATTACTTTTTAAAAAATCAACTCACTTAATTGATTTTATTAATGGATTCAAAGTACCGCTGAAAAAAATACTATTCTAGGAAATGGGCCATACAGAAACAACAGAGTTTACAAGAGCATGCAGTGTTTGAAAAACAAAGGGGAGGGGTAAAAAAGAGCTGCAAGAACTGCAAAGCAGTGAGTAATTTCACTAGTGTGGACATTACAAAAATCATATTAGTCCTTCCAACTACAATAAACATGTGGCTGAAAAATTTTTGAAAGAAATAACTTAAATCTTACATATGGGGTTACATAGGTTCTCATAGTTTGCTTATACAATTCTACTGGAAAAAATAATTGATTATTTTAGTAATCCATAGAGGAATTGGTAAGTTAGAGATTCATATATAATACATATAGGGATACATAATTGTATTATTATATGTATACTATTGATATATAGGAATTAACATCAGATATGATTTTTTATGATAATATATCCTTTTAAAGTTTTTACAAATATATGAAATTTATTTATATATATGTGTGTGTGTATATATATATATATATATATATATATATATATATATATACAGTTGACCCTTGAATAACCAAGGGGTTAGGGCACCAACGCTTCCTACAGTTGAAAATCCTATATAAACTTATAGTTGTCCCTCTGTATATGTGGTTTGGTTCCTTCATGTCTATGGTTCTGCATCCACTGTGGACCATATAATAAAATAGTATTTACTATTGAAAAACACCTGAGTGTAAGTGGACCTGCACAGTTTAAACCTGCATTGTTCAAGGATCAAATGAACATACATATATGTAAAATTACTTACATAATATGTATTGTAATCACACACATACATATCATTCATATACCAAGCATCAAACAATTTGCATTCTCCCTTGTGTTCTGGGTTCCACCTGGTTTTCTTTCTATTTATCTAAAGGGCAATCCTAAGGGCTTTAGGCATGCTGTTTGCTCTGCTCAGGATGCTACATTCCCTGCCATTTTCCTACTTTCCTCTTGACATAGTTTAATTTTCATTTCCTTTAAATCTTAGCACAACTGTCATTCCCAACTCTGTCTTCACTTTCCCAGGACTAAATCATGTCCACTTCTATTATGTTCTTATAATGTATCTTTCCTTAGAGTCTTTATAGCCCCGCCTTTACTTTGGCTTACCAATTTTTCTTGAGTGCTCTATGTAGTACCTGATACATAGTAAGCACTTGAATATTTGATGCATGTCTAAATGCATCCCAATAATTAAAATTCCAATCATTTAAAAAAAGGGTTAAATCAGCACTCACAACATACTGAATACTTTTCACATCTCATGACTTTCTGCCTGAATTGTAGTTTTTTTTTTGTACAGGAACACATAGTTTTCCTTCATATATTTATCCATCAGATTTGATATTGACTTGTGTGTGGTAAATGCTAAATAAATGTTTGTTGAATTCATTCTTTTAGGCAAAACCCACATTATAACATATATATGTTATTCAAATAATGAGACCTGTAGAGAAGGGAATATATTTCTAGTATAACATCAGAGAAAATTTACATAGTCATTATTGTTGTGTTTATTGGTTTCCATCTTTTAGAATCAATCTAATGAGAAGCAGAGAAAATATGTTTGGATGTTAATGTGCTTATGTTACAAAGTGTGTTCAGGAGCTTCTGTAGAAAGGCAATGTAATGAGAAGTAGGTGTTTAATATGTTATTTATAGTTAATGGTTAACAAATACAAAAGGAAAAATAACAATATATATATCCAACACTAGGAAGAGGAGAAGGGGAGGAGGGAGCAAGGAAAATGAACTCAATTTTCACAATTCATAAAGATGGCAGTCAACAGATATTATCTAAACTTAATAAGTCAAGATAATAAAAAGAAACAAACTTCTTACCTACAGTTATAGAGATAACCACTGAAACTCCTAGAAACATAAAAAGTTAAGAGATATTATCCTTGGAGATGTATCTGAAAGAGGAGAGGAATTAGATGAGAAATTGCTGCTTTTCATCATAAATCTTTGGTGCTAACAAGGCAAAAATCTAGGAGAAAAAGTGATACAGAATTCTACTTTATGATTTAACTCTCTTAAAGCTAGTTTTGAGGCCCATACATTTTTCTTGCCTCTGGCTGTTCCTCAATGTCTTGCTGTGAACTGATTATAAGGTTTTTTTTTTTAAAGCAAGTGTTGAGTTGCTATGATGGAAAATATTCAGGTCTTCACACCAGGACAGTTATGGGTGGAAATCTAGGTCCCTTAAAATTGTCATCTACATACTGTACTAGTATTTAGAATTTCTACGCAAACAGGAAAGGCTTAATACTTCTCAAGCTTTCTTATAAGCAACCTCATTATTAAACCCATTTAGTAGTTCATTATAGCTCCTTCCAAGGAAGTAGCATATACTGTTGCTGCTCTGTTCAGACACAAAAACATAGGAAGGATTCTTTAAGATTGTAACATTTGTGAATAGGTATTTATCGGAATACTGATTATTTATTGAAAGTAAGAGTTCTGGAGGCTCAGGAGACTGGGTTAAGTGAAGGGTAGTTTATGCTATCAGTTCCCAGAAGTCTGAAGGAGCTAGAGGCCTCTTTTTTTTTTTTTTTTTAGAGGCCTCTTTTAAAAAGTATTTTTGTTAACAGACTTTATTTTTTAGAACAGTTTAGGTTCACCACAAAATTGAGCAGAAGTGACTTCTTGTTTCTTGTTCTACATGTAAGGAGCTTGGAATTTGCCATTTTATCCTAAAACAGGTAAAAAATCCAAACAGACTGAAAAATCAACAACTCTCCTAGGATCCATAAGAGAGGTGAGGACACAGGATAAACCACTGCCCCAAAGAGTGGAGAGACATTCAGGCAGACACAGGGAGTCATGGCTGATAGAGCAGAGCCTTACAAGAGGAAACTGCTATGGGAACTAGTGCTGGGTAGGAAAATCTGAACTGTAATTGACTCTGATGGAAGCTCAGTGTGGACAACTCTGGGAGTTAAAAGCTCAAGGGGAACTTAGTCATAGGGGGCCCCATATTTTTGTGAGTTTTACCTCAAGGAGCTTGACCAGTTCCCACAGCAAATATTGGAGAAAAATCTTCTTGTGCTTCCAGCAAAGGGAGAAAAAGGAGGCATTTTGAAGTACCCAGTGCGCTCTGTTCTCCTTAACAAGGCCTGCTTTTAGGAGAAACTGGTTAACAAAGCCTAAACTGCTGGGGTGTTATCAAAGCCTAACTCACTTGGGGAAAGGGAAATACCCAACTCCAGACAACTTTTGCCATCCTGTCCCACTGAAGGAGAGAAGTATAAACTGTGAAATACTTGAGAAGTTCACAGTCCAGAGGCATCTCACTAAAAGACTGAGACCTAATCATAGAACTGTAGAACGTTTCCTTTTTCCCCAAACCTTACCACATTACTAAAGGCCTATATACATCAGTTCGTTTTACTCAGTACATCATATCTGGTTATCAAGAAAAAAATTACAAGGCATACCAAAAGGCAAAACACAGAATATGAGGAGACAGAGCAAACGTCAGAATTAGACATGGCAAAAATGTTGGAATTATCACGCTGGATATTAAAACAACTATGAAAAGATGCTAAGAGCTCTAATATGTGAAGTAGAAAGCCTGCAAGAACAGATGGGCAGTGTAAGCAGAACAATGGAAATTCTAAGAGAGAACCAAAAAGAAATGCTAAAGATAAGAAAACACTGCAATAGAAATGAAGAATGCCTTTGAATGGCTTATTATTAGTAGACTGGACATGGCTGAAGAACGAATCTCTGAGCTTGAGGATCTCTAAGTAGAAACCTCCAAAACTCCAAAAACCAAATAAACATAACATAAAGGAACAGAATATCCAAGGACTATGGAACAACTACAAAAGGAGTAGCATATGTAATGTATGGGAATTCCAGAGAAGACAAGAGAGAGCATGGAAGAAAAGAAATATTTGAAACAATAATGACTGAAAATTTCCCCAAATTAATCTCAGACACCTAACCGCAGAACCAGGAAGCACAGAGAATGCCAAGCAGGATAAATGCCACTGCCCCCCCAACAAAAACAATAACAACAACAAAAATGACCCCATAAGCATGTAATTTTCAAACTACAGAAAATCAAAAATAAAGAAACTATACGAAACAAAGTCTCACCTGTAGAGGAACAAAGATAAGAATTACATCTGACTTCTCAGAAACGATGCAAGCAATAAGAGAAGAGAGTGAGATACTTAAACTGTTGAGAGGGGAAAACCCCACCAACCTAGTGTTCTATACACTGTGAGATAATCCTTCAAAAGTGAAGGAGGGGCTTCCCTGGTGGCGCAGTGGTTGAGAGTCTGCCTGCCGATGCAGGGGACACGGGTTCGTGTCCTGGTCTGGGAAGATCCCACATGCCGCGGAGTGGCTGGGCCCATGAGCCATGGCTGCTGAGCCTGCGCGTCCGGATCCTGTGCTCTGCAACGGGAGAGGCAACAACAGTGAGAGGCCTGCATACCACAAAAAAAAAAAAAAAAAAAAAGAGAAATAAAGATTTTCCCAGACAAACAAAAATTGAAGGAATTTGTTGTCAGTAGACTTGCCTTATAAGAAATGTTAAAAGTCCTTTATAGAGAAGAAAAATCTTATAGGTCAGAAACTCAGATCTACATAAAGAATGGAAGAACATTGAAGAAGGAATAATTAAAGGTAAAATAAATTTGAAAATTTAAAATTCTTGATTGGTCTAATAGATAAACAGTTTGTTCAAAATAATAATAACAACACTGTATTCGATTTTGTAAGCCCCCTATATATATACAATTAAGTATGTTTATATATAAGTGAAATGAATGACAACAATGATGCAAGGGATAGGAGAGAGAAATTCAGATAATTTTGTTATTATAAGGTATTCACACTACCCATGAAGTGATATAGTGTTATTTGAAAGTGGACTTGAATTAGTTGTAATGTATGTTGCAAATGCTAAGGCTAATACTAAAAAAAAGGAAGAAAAGAAGTGTACTGATTTGCTAATAAAGGAGAGAAAATGGAATCAAGTAATGCTCATTTAAAAGTACAAAAGGCAGAAAAAGAGTGGAAGACCAAAATAGGAACAAAGAAGAACAGGGGCAAAAAATAGAAAACAGTAACAAATATGGTAGAAATTAATCCAGTAATTATCTTGAATTTCAATGGTCTAAATGAACCAGTTAAAGGACAGAAATTGTCAGAGTGGTTAAAGAATAATCTCCAACTATATGTTGTCTAAAAGAACACCACTTTAAATATAAAGAGAGTTATACATTAAAAGTAAATGGATGGAGAAAAATATACCATGCTAACACTAATCAAAAGAAAGTAGGAGTAGCTATATTAATTTTAAACAGATTTCAAAAAAAAGGAAAGTTATCAGGGATAAAGAAAGATATTATATAATGATAAAGGAGTCAGTCCTCCAAGAAGACATAACAGTGTTTAACATGTATGCACCTAACGACCAAGCATCAAACTACATGAGGCAAAATGTGATAGAACTGCAAGGAGAAGTAAATAAATCTACTATAGTTAAGACTTTAGTATTCCTCTATCAAAAATGGACAGATCCATCAGGCAGAAAGTCAGTAAAGACATGGTTGAACTCAGTAACACTGTCAATCAACTGCATATAATTGACATCCATAGACTACTTCATTGATAACAGCAGAATACACATTCTTCTTAAGCTCTCATGGAACATTTACAAAGACAGATACATTTTGAGCCATAAAACACACCTTAACACATTTGATGGAATAGAAACCACAGACTGTTTGCTCTCAGACCAGTATGGAATTAAACTAGAAAACCACAGACTGTTTGCTCTCAGACCAGTATGGAATTAAACTAGAAATCAATAACTGAAAGATAACTGGAAAAAATCTCAAAATATGTGAAGATTATACAAAATACTGATAAATAACACATGGATCAAAGAAGAAATCTCAAGAGAAATTTAAAAAATATTTTGAACTAGCATCAAAAAGAATAAAATACCTAGGAATAAATTTGACCAAGAAGGTGAAAAACATTGATGAAAGAAACTGATGAAGATACAAATAAATGGAAAGAATTTCATGCTCATGGATTGGAAGAATTAATATTGTTAAAATGTCCATACTCATCAAAGCAATCTACAGATTTAGTGCAATCCCTATCAAAACCCCAATGGCAATTTTTCACAGAAATAGGACAATCCTAAAACTTCTGTGGAACCATAAAAGACCCAGAATAGCCAAAGTAATCTTGAGAAAGAAAAACAAAGCTAGAGGCATAAGTTCCCTGATTTCAAACTATATTACAAAGCTGTAGTAATCAAAACAGCATGGTATCAGCATAAAAACATAGATCAGTGGAACAGAACAGAGAGCTGAGAAATAAGCCCACAAATATATGGCCAATTAATTTATGACAAAGAGGCCAAGCATATACAATGGAGAAAGGATAGTCTATTCAATAAGTGCTTTTAGAAAAACTGGACAGCCACATGCCAAAGAATGAAACTAGACCACTATCTTACACTATACACAAAAATTAACTCAAAATAGGCAAAAGACATGAATGTAAGACCTGAAATGATAAACTTTCTAGAAGAAAACATAGATGGTGATCTCCTTGACATTGGTCTTGGCAATGACTTTTTAGATTTGACATTGAAAGGAAAGGCAGCAGAAGCAAAAACAAACAAGCAGAACTACATCAAACTAAAAAACTTCTGCACAGCAAAGGAAACCATCAAGAAAGTGAAAAGGCAACTTACAGAATGGGAGAAGATATTTGCAAATCATATATCTGATGGGGGTTAACGTCCAAAATATATAAAGAACTTATACAACTCAATAGCAAAAAAACCAAACAATCCAATTTAAGAATGGGCTGAAGATCTGAAAAGACATTTTTCCAAAGAAGACATGAAGATGGCCAACAGGTGCATGAAAAGGTGCTCAACACCATTAATCATCAGGGAAATGCAAATCAAAACTACAATGAGGGGCTTTCCTGGTGGTGCAGTGGTTGAGAATCTGCCTGCCAATGCAGGGCACATGGGTTCGAGCCCTGGTCTGGGAAGATCCCACATGCCGCGGAGCAACTGGGCCCATGAGCCACAACTACAGAGCCTGCACGTCTGGAGCCTGTGCTCCGCAACAAGAGAGGCCGCGACAGTGAGAGGCCCACGTACCACGATGAAGAGTGGCCCCTGCTCGCTGCAACTAGAGAAAACCCTTGCACAGAAATGAAGACCCAACACAGCCCTAAATAAATAAATAAATTTATTAAAAAAAAAAAACTACAATGAGGTATTACCTCATAGCTGTTAGAATGACTATTATCAAAAAGACAAGAAATAACAAGTGTTGCTGAGGGTATAGAGAAAAGGGAACCTTTGTGTACTGTTGGTGGGAATGTAAATTGGTACAGCCACTATAGAAAACAGTATGGAGTTTCCTCAAAAAATTAAAAGTAGAACTACCGTATGATCCAGGAATTCCACTTCTAGGTATTTACCTGAAAAAAATAAAAACACTGATTCAAAAAGCTATATGCACCCCATGTTCACTGCAGCATTATTTGTAATAGCCAAGATAAGGAAGCAACCTAAATGTCTATCGATGGATGAATAGATAAAGAAATTGTGATATATATATTGGATATATATTCAATGGAATATTATTCAGCCATAAAAAAGAATGAAATCTTGCTATTTATGACAACATGGATGGACCTTGAGGGTATTATGCTAAGTGAAATAAGTCAGACAGGAAGACGATTACCATATGATCTCATTTATGGAATCTAAAAACAAAAATCTAAACAACAACAACAAAACTGAGCTCATAAATACAGAGAACAGATTGGTGATTGCCAGAATGTGAGGGGTGGGCAAAATGGGTGAAGGGGGTTATAAAGTACAACTTCCAGCTATAAAACAAATATCACAGGGGTATATAGTAAGGTGACTGTAGTTAATAATACTCTATTGTACATTTGAAAATTGCTAAGAAAGTAAATCTTAAAAGTTTTCATCACAAGAAAAAAATTGTAACAATGTATGGTGATGGATTTCAACTGGACTTATTATGGTGATCATTTCAAAATATATACAAATATCAAACCATTATGTTGTACAACTGAAACTAAAAAAAGATTCTGTTCAAGCTTAGAATTTGATGAGATTTATCTAGCATTTCTTACGATATGCCATTGCTTTTGTTGATATTTTGTGGACTACTACGTTCTACATATTTTTTCTGTTTGACACATACTTAGCAACTTATTCCTCATTGTGTAGCTGGGCAGCTCATTTTCTTTCCCTCTTAAGTATTCCATATTTGATTCTTATGCTATAATCAAGTACTTGTTCAAAAATTACTGTAATACATATTCAAAATCATATTTTGAATTATACTTATTATTTCACCTGTTCCTTTTCACAAAAAACGTATTTTGAACTAAGTGAACTAAAAATTTGTGAGATGCAATAAAAACAGTGCTTGCAGGAAGTTTATAGTGTTGAATGCATATATTAGAAAAGAAAAATCTGAAGTCAATAATGTAAGTTTCCACCTTAGGAAACGGAGAAAGGAGAGCATATTAAATCCAAAATAAGCAGAAGAAAAGAAATAATAAGAACTAGAGCATAAATCAATGAAATTGAAAACAGGAAGTCAATAGAGAAAATTTACAAAACCGAAAACTTGTTCTTTGAACAGATCAAGTCAAATCAATAAGCCTCAGCCAGGCAAACTGAGAAAAAAAGAAAGGACACAAATTACTATTATCTGATTTGAAAGAGAAGACATCACTACAGATCCCAAGGACATTAAAATGCTAATAAAGGAATATTATGAACAACTCAGTGCCCACAAATTTGATATCCTTAATGAAAGGGACCAATTCCTTGAAATATGTAAGCTGTCAAGACTCACACAAGAAGAGATAGATGATCTGATTAGGCATATATCTATTAAAAAAACTGAATCAATAATTTATAACTTTCCAAAACAGAAATCACCAGGCCCAGATGGGTTCACTGGTGAACTCTACCAAACATTTAAGGAAGAATACAAATACAATGTATAAAAATAATTATACACCACAACTAGGTGGGCTTTATCCCAGGAATGCAAGGCTGGTTCAACATTTAAAAATCAATTAATGTAATCTATCACATCAACAGGCTAAGGAAGAAAAATCACATGATTATATCAATTGATGCAGAAAAAGTATTTGACAGAATCCAGTATCCATTCATGATAAAAATTTCCATTGAACTAGGAATTAATGGGAGCTTATTCAACTTGATAAAGACTATCTACAAAAAAACTACAGCTAATGTCATACTTAATGGTGAGAAACTTGAAGCTTTCTAATTAAGATCAGAAGCAAGGCAAAGGTGTCCCCTCTCATTAATTCTTTTCAACATCATGCTGGAAGTTCTTGTTAATTCAATTAGACTGTTAATGGCAATAAAACATACATAGATTGGGAGGAAAGAAATGAAACTATATTTGTATGTGACATGATTATCTATGTATAAAATCCAAAAGAATCAATAAAAACATTCCAGGAACTGATCAGTGATTATAGCAATGTTGCAGGATACAAGGTTAATGTACAAAAGTCAGCTGCTTTCCTATATACCAGCAATGAATAAGTGGAATTTGAAATTAAAAATACAGTACTGTTTATACTAGCACCCCCTCTCCAATGAAATCTTTAGGTATAAATCTAACAAAATATGGACAAGATCTGTATAAGAAAAAGATACAAAACTAATGAATGAAATCACGGTAGAACTAAATAAATAGATATTCCATGTTCATAGTTAAGAAGACTCAATGTTGTCAAGATGTTAGTTCTTCTTAAGTTGACCTACCCCCACCAAAATCTCAGCAAATTATTCTGTGGTTATCAACAAACTGATTCTGAAGTTTTTATGTGGTGACAAAAAACCCAGAAGAGCCAACAGAATATTGAAAGAGAAGAAGATAATTGGAGCACTGACACTACTTGATTTCGGAACTTACTATAAAGCTACAGTAATCAAGACAGTGTGGTATTGGTGAAAGAACAGACAAATAGATCAATAGAACAGAATATAGAACCCAGAAATAGACTCATATCAAAATAGTCAATGATCTTTGACAAAGGAGCAAAGGTAATGTATTGGGGCAAAGATAATTTTTTCAACAAATGGTGTTGGAACAACTGGACATCCACATGCAAACAAGTGAATCTAAACATACACCCTTCACAAAAACTAACTCAAAATGGATCACAAAACTAAATGTGAAATGCAAAACTATAAAACTCCTAGAAGATAACATTGTCATAGGTATGGTAATGACTTTTTAGATATAATGCTAAAGGCAAGATCCATGAAAGAAATAGTAGTTTTTAATTTTGCTGTAAACCTGAAACTGCTCAAAAAATAAAATCTTTATATATATCTATATCTATCTATATATCTGTCTCTCTATATAAATCTTTATAATGACATAAATAAACTGAGAAAAAAGGCAAAAAATTGAGCAGAATATATAGAGATTTCCCATATACTTCCTTCATCCCAACACATGCATAATCTCCCCTATTATCAACATCCCCAACCAGAGTGGTACAGTTGTTGCAACTGATGAATCTATGTTGACACATCATTATCACCCAAACTCCATACTTTACATTAGGGTTCACTCTTGATGTTGTATATTCTATGGGTTGGGACATATTTATAATGACATGTATCCACCATTATAGTGTCAGACAGAGTAGTACTGTACTCAGCTTGTTAATTCTTCCCTCCCTCCTAACCCCTGCAAACCACTAATTTTTTATTGTCTCCACAGTGTTGCCTTTTCCAGAGTGTCATATAGTTGTAATCATACAGTATGTAGCCTTTTCAAAATGGCTTCTTTTTTTTCTCTTTAATTGGGGTATAGTTGTTTTACAATGTTATGTTAGTTTCTACTGTACAGCAAAGTGGAGTTCCCTGTGCTATACAGCAGGTTCTCATTAGTTATCTGTTTTATACATAGTAGTGTATATATGTCAATCCCAATCTCCCAGTTCATCCCACTCCCCACCCTTTTCCCCATTGGTGTCCATACGTTTGTTCTCTACATCTGTGTCTCTATTTCTGCCTAGTAAACCAGTTCATCTGTACTGTTTTTCCGGATTCCACATATACGTGTTAATATATGATATTTGTTTTTCTCTTTCTGACAGAATGTCTTCTTTTACTAGTAATATACATTGAAGTTTCCTTCATGTATTTTCATGGCCTGATACCTCATTTCTGAATAAAATTCTGTTGTCTGAATGTACTACAGTTTATTTATCCATTCACCTACTGAAGGTCATCTTGGTTGCTTCTAAGTCTTGGCAATTGTGAACAAAGTTGCTGTAAACATCCCGGTGCAGGTTTTTGCGCAGACATGTTTTCAACTCCTTTGGGCAATACCAAAATGCACAATTGCTTGGAGGTATGGTAAAAGTATGTTTAGTTTTGTAAGAAACCTCCAACTTGTCTTTCAAAGTGGCTATATAATTTTCCATTCCCAACAGCAATGAATGAGAGCTCCTAATGCTCTACACCCTTGCCAGCACTTGGTAATACCAGTGTCCTGGATTTTGGCCACTCTAGTAGGTATGTAGTAGTATCACATTTCTGTTTTAATTTGCATTTCCCTGATGACATTTGATGTGGAATATATATTCATATGCTTATTTGCCACCTGAATATCTTCTTTGGAGAGGTGTCTTTTAAGGTGTTTGGTCCATTTTTTAATCAGGCTGTTTGCTTTCTTATTGTTGAGTTTTAAGGCTTCTTTGTATATTTTGGATAACATTCCTTTACCAGATATATCTTTTGCAAGTATTTTCTCTCACTCTGTGGCTTGTCTTTTCCCTCACTTGATAGTATCTTTGGCAGAGCAGTGGTTTTTGGTTTTAATCAAGTCCAGCTTATCAGTTATTTCTTTTGTAGATCATGTCTTTGGTGTTGTATCTAAAAAGACCTTACCATACCCAAGGTCACCTAGGTTTTCTCCTATGTTATCTTCTAGGAATTTTATAGTTTTACATTTTACATTTAGGTCTGTAACCCATTTTGAGTTATTTCTTTGTGGAGGTTGTAAGGTTGGGTATAGATTCATTTTTTTCTCATGTGGATGTCCACTTGTTCCAGCACCATTTAGTGACCTCTTTTCAGTGTTAAATTCTGACTGATTTTAAGGAAACTTCACTTGAAAAACTAGAGAAAAGAATACTAGGTAAGGCATAAGGAATTGCTTTTGGCTGGCTTAACAAGTTAAAAATTTATTTTTCCTCATGTAAAAGAATTCCATATGTGGGCAGTCTAGTGTTCATACTACACCATGTCATCCCTGCCTCCTTCAATAATTCTGTTACCCCTTCCATTAAGCATGGCTTGTATTATTGGGTTCTCTCTTAATTTCTATCCTTGGTTTCTATCATCATTCTCTTATGGTCACAAAATTGCTACTTTATTCCAGGCAGAAAGAAGGAGAAAGGAATAAGAGTGTCTGTCAGATAAGTAATCCCCTTAAGAGAACTTTCCATGTAGTTCTATCTTGAGAATTTAGCTCACATCTCATTAGATACCTTTTTCTGCAAGAGCAACTTAGAAATTTAGGATTTTAGCTGGAAACATTGCTACACCGATTGTGTAAGCGTAAGGGAAGAAGGGGAGACAGAATTTTGGCAGGCAACTTGCTATTTCTGCCAAAAGCTTCATCTATGCCAAAATTTCTGCTTTCAACTATTTACCCTGAATAGAAGGGGCACAAGATATGGGTCTGTAGAATGCCAAAGGCTATAGGTATAGAACTTTTCTGAGCAATACTCATGATATTATATACTATAATAAGTTTCTCCAGGGCCATAAAATGGGACTTATTGAGATGGAAATATATCCTTAGAGTGTCTTACTTAATTCATTATCTCTAGAACCCAGCAGAGCTCTTGCCATATAGGTAATACTGTTAGCTTTCTATTGCTGCTGTAACATATTGCCTCAAATTTAGTGGCTTAAAACCCCCAAATTTACTATCTTACAATTTTGCAGGTTAGGAGTCTGGCACTGGTCTCACTGGGCTGTAACGTCAAGGTGTTGGCAGGGCTGCATTCCTTTCTGGAGGCTCTAAGGGAATCGTTGCCCATGCCTCTTCCACCTTCAAGATTCTTCCCACATTCCTTGGCTCATGGCCCACTGCTTCATTTTCAAAGCCAGCAACATTGAATTTCTGTGGCTGTTTTTCTGTAGTCACATCTCCCTCTGACTCCAACAATCCTGCCTCCCTCCCTCCTTCACTTTTTTTTTTAAACATTCTTCCTTTTTAAAAAATTTATTTTATTTACTTTTGGCTGCGTTGGGTCTTTGTTGCTGTGCATGGGCTTTCTCTAGTTGCAGTGAGCGGGGTCTACTCTTTGTTGCGGTGCGCAGGCTTCTCATTGCAGTGGCTTCTCTTGTTGTGGAGTACGGGGTCTAAGCACACGGGCTTCGGTAGTTGTAGCACGCAGGCTCACTAGTTGTGGCTCGGGGGCTCTAGAGTGCAGGCTCAGTAGTTGTGGCACACGGGCTTAGTTGCTCCGTGGGATCTTCCTGGACCAGGGCTTGAACCTGTGTCCCCTGCACTATGCTACCAGGGAAGCCCCTCCCTCCTTCACTTTTAAAAACCCTTGTGATTACATTGAGCCCATCTGGAGAATCCAGGATAACCCTCATATTTTAAGGTCAGCTGATTGTCAACCTTAATTCCCCATTGCCACACAAGGTAACAAACTTATAGGTTCAGGAGATTAGGAAATGGACATCTTTGGAGGGCCATTATTTTGCCTACCACACTGATGCTGGATAAAATTTCTGTTAATAAGCAATAATTATAAACAGCATACTGAGTTTCATTTTATCCAGCTACTCTTTGAAATGAGGAAACAGGTTTAGAAACTTGGATGAACTTGTGCAAAATCACAAGACCAGGATTTTGCCCATGTCTGTATGATTTGAAAGCCCATGTTTGTAAACATTGTGCTTATGCTCTTCCTGCCTCTAATGAGTAAATGAACAAAGTGTGCAGCAGACCTGACTCTATGACAGCACTCTATGGTTTTGCATGAAGGCCAGTGCTAAATCAAGCTAAACACATTTAAGAGTCTCAGTCTAGGCTGCTGACCTTTTACATGTATGATTATGAAGTGAAATAAAATATTTATTTTGTTTTATGATTTAGAATGTTTCTCACCATTTGCAGTCTGTGAAGTCCCAAACATGTATAGAACCTGCTCAGGAGAATACTGTTTTTTTCATCTGTGCTTAGCCACACTGTATAGACTTGGTAGTTATATTAAAAAATTTTTTAATCGAAGTGTAGCTGATTTATAATATTGTGTAAGTTTCAGGTGTACAGCACAGCAATTCGGCCATATACACACACACATATATATACATACATATATATATATATATACACACATATTCTTTATTCAGATTCCCTTCTCTTATAGATCATTACATAATACTGAATATAGTTCTCTGTGCTACACAGAGCACAGGTCCGTTGGTTATCCATTCTATACATAGTAGTGTGTATATGTTAATCCCAGTCTCCCATGTAGCCTTCCTCCAACCCTCTTCTCCCCTTTGGTAACCATAAGTTTGATTTCTGTGTCTGTGAGTCTCTTTCTGTTTTGGAAATAATGTATTTTAGCTAATACTATTCTTTTCTTTTTTAATCATTATTATTCCTATGAACTACAGGGGGCTCAAATATTTTCAGTATTGGACTATATTTGAATACCTTTTTTTTTTTTTTTTGCGGTACGCGGGCCTCTCACTGCTGTGGCCTCTCCCGCTGCGGAGCACAGGCTCCGGACGCACAGGCTCAGCGGCCATGGCTCACAGGCCCAGCCGCTGCACGGCATGTGGGATCTTGATGGACCGGGGCACAAACCCGTGTCCCCTGCATCGGCAGGCGGACTCTCAACCACTGCGCCACCGGGGAAGCCCATATATTTGAATACCTTTTGTCCCATAAAGAAACCATACTAACCAGGAATGGTGTGGGGGTTTCTGAATATATTTTCTGAATATATTTTCACTCACCTCATCCTCATTTAATTTAGCATTCATGTAATGCAAACCATTATGCTCAATGTAGTTTGAAAATATTTAAGGCTGTGAAAACATGTGCCACTTTAGTATTGTAATTGGATACTAAAGTACAATATTGGAGAAATTCATATTATTTTCAATCTCTTTCATGACACATTATATTTTGAACTGTTCACGTGTACATAAAGAAACATTTGTTTTAATGAGTATTTAAGGAGAAACCATATTATACTTGAATATGGAAGACTAGTGAAACTTGATTAAAATTTGAATTTACAATATTGAGAAATGAAGTTAGAAAAAATAAAATTGTCACACTACAACAAAACTTTTCACAGTGTTGGGTTTGGATGCTTTATTGATATGGTAAATAATTTTATTCAGTAATTGAAATGGTTTTCTAGGAAAGAGTGTAACCAATATTTTCAGGTTTAATAATGTTTTATTTGGGTATGTTGAAATTGTTCTTCTAGATACTGATTTCATTTAAATTCCAAATCCTTCTTTCTTACAAAACACTTAGAATGCCACATGGTTGTTATTATAAATTCTATAAAGAATGAACGAATTAGGAAGATCTTCTACTTAAACTAATTTCACATAATGACCATCTTTCTACATGATGACATTCTATGAATAAATGGTAAAGATTCATTAGTGTGGTTTTGGAGGCACATTTGTTTTACAGATAGAAAAGAAAGAGTATAATTAAGTTAGCTTTGTTTTCTTCAGGATTCTAGGAAATCTGGAAATGTATATTTTTAACTTCAATATTTATAGTATATATACACAAGAACATTGTAGGCTTCAAGTTGATTCTCATTGTTTTGTATATGGTGATGCGTACATGTGGGGTAAGAAAGAACAGAAAAATAAGACAAATGGAAGAAGGTTTATTATTAAACATTTTTTCACTGCAAGAATTCTGAGCAAAGTTACCATATAGTGGCAGTGTTTACCCACATTCTCCCTAATAAGAATAGGGATTCCTAAGAATACTTAGGGATTCCTAAGAATCCTTTTCTTTTTGCTGTTTGGCTAGAATTGTCAAGTGGTATTAACCCAATAGTCTCACGATATACTCAACAATCAGTATTTAAAATATTATTATTAGAACATTTAAACTATAAATACACAGATACTCAAGGGCAGGAAAATGTCTTATTTCTCCTTTTACCCCCCAGTTCTTATCATAGTGCCTGGCGTGTTGGGAGTACTCAATACATGCTTGTTGAATGAAGAAATAAATGAATGAAATCATAAATGTTTTTCTCTTCTAGGTACATAAAATGTTTTGTTTATTCTTGCTGAGCTAAGTTACCTCATTTATAAATTGGGAACCTGGATTAGATTGTCTCTAAGACCCCTTCTAGTGTCACCATTTTGTATCTCTATGGTTCTTTTCTTCATTTGGTGTGGAAGATAATGGAGGCTTTCTTCTTTCTCCCTCAGTCATTACCTCTGCCTTGATGGCAGAGTAGATAGAGACTCCTGGATAATAAGGTCTCTTCATCCTGGTAGGTTACTTGCTGATCCTAATTGTTGATGACAGCAGTGGGAGGTGGATTTTGACGGATGGCAAAGACTTCTAGTAGCTTCCACTCTCCTAATCCCATGGTGATTGGGTTATTCAACATAACATTCTCCTCACTTTCTTTTTTCCTGCTGAGCTTTCTAGAGGTGGTAGAATGTTGAATGGCTCTTTCAATAGGCAGCTTTGTCAGAGGATTTATTCTAAGGTAGCTAGAGCTGCTTTAGACCTACAATGGTCTCTCTCCTGCTGTGTGTACCCTGAAGCTTCAGGTTCACTGACTTTTTGAAGGCTTGTCATAGGTTCTGGTTTGCCTGGGACAGTTCCAGTTAATACCTGCTGCCTGATGTCATGGTTAATGGTGCCTCCTTCACTTTCAAAAGTAAACTGGTTTGGACAATAAACTGTAGGGTTACCTACTAACTTGACTCTATTACACCTGAAGGGTTTCCTCTCCTTGAATTGAGGTGTACACATTCCTGGAAGTGCTATCTTAGGTATTGGCAACAGTACCACATTCCTTTTCCTACACCTTTTGTGAGACCTCCAGCACTGATGCCACATGCTGCCCGGTGCAGCCAAAAAAAAAAAAGAGAGAGAGAGAGAGACCTCCAGCATAGAGGCAAACTGAGTTTACTCTCTTTCCCAAGTTTTCTGGAGAAAATAATAGAGACAGTTAAATTCGTCTGGGTTATAAATTTGACCTTTTTCCTCCAAGTGCTACTAAGATAGAGCAAAGTAATAAAAAAAAAACAATAATAACAACAATCAGGTAGATAAATATTTTTTTAATTTTTGAAAAAATCTACGAGGTTCTAAACATGGAAGGGTGTCACACGTGTGATATAAATGAGGGCATTAGAAAATCCTTCAGATCCTTTTTATCTTCTTGGAACTATCTTTTTCTTGCATTTCCAAGTGTGCTTCCTTCATGGTTGTGGCCTCACAGTCCTCCAGTTCAGGGCTATTATGCTCAGTGTGCTTTTGGGATACAGAGATAAGGAGGACTCAAGTCTGTTATGGAAAATTGTATCAAATGCACACATGATGCATTTGAAAAGGAAAAAGGACAAGGGACGTGTCAGAAGAAGGGAAAGCCAAATGCTGCAGTCTTCCCAAGGGATTTGGAATTGGAGCTAGGCATTGAAGGATGGGTGGGATTTCTGCTGGTAGAGATGGGGCAAATGTTAGGAGGAAGAGTGTTGTATTCTAGGAGGACTGTCCAATTTAAGAGAGAAGAGAGAAAAGTGAAAAATAAGATGCCTGTGTCAGAAACAGAATTTGTGATTCTGGAGGTAAAGTAGTTTGCACCTTCAGGTAGTCAGCTTTCCATGACATATACTTTTATTGGATTTTTTTTTTTTTACATCTTTATTGGAGTATAATTGCTTTACAATGGTGTGTTAGTTTCTGCTTTATAACAAAGTGAATCAGTTATACATATACATATGTTCCCATATCTCTTCGCTCTTGCGTCTCCCTCCCTCTCACTCTCCCTATCCCATCCCTCTAGGTGGTCACAAAGCACGAAGCTGATCTCCCTGTGCTATGCAGCTGCTTCCCACTAGCTATCTATTTTACGTTTGGTAGTGTATATATGTCCATGCCACTCCCTAACTTTGTCAAAGCTTACCCTTCCCCCTCCCCATATCCTCAAGTCCGTTCTCTAGTAGGTCTGTGTCTTTAATCCTGTCTTACCCCGATGTTCTTCATGATATTTTTTTTCTTAAATTCCATATATACGTGTTAGCATATGGTATTTGTCTTTCTCTTTCTGACTTACTTCACTCTGTATGACAGACTCTAGGTCCATCCACCTCATTACAAATAGCTCAATTTCGTTTCTTTTTATGGCTGAGTAATATTCCATTGTATATATGTGCCACGTCTTCTTTATCCATTCATCCGATGATGGACACTTAGGTTGTTTCCATCTCCTGGCTATTGTAAATAGAGTTGCAATGAACATTTTGGTACATGATTCTTTGAATTATGGTTTTCTCAGGGTATATGCCTAGTAGTGGGATTGCTGGGTCATATGATAGTTCTATTTTTAGTTTTTTAAAGGAACCTCCATACAGTTCTCCATAGTGGCTGTACCAATTCACATTCCCACCAGCAGTGCAAGAGTGTTCCCTTTTCTCCACAGCCTCTCCAGCATTTATTGTTTCTAGATTTTTTGATGATGGCTATTCTGACTGGTGTGAGATGATATCTCATTGTAGTTTTGATTTGCATTTCTCTAATGATTAATGATGTTGAACATTCTTTCATGTGTTTGTTGGCAGTCTGTATATCTTCTTTGGAGAAATGTCTATTTAGGTCTTCTGCCCATTTTTGGATTGGGTTGTTTGTTTTTTTGTTATTGAGCTGCATGAGCTGCTTGCAAATTTTGGAGATTAATCCTTTGTCAGTTGCTTCATTTGCAAATATTTTCTCCTATTCTGAGGGTTGTCTTTTGGTCTTGTTTAGGGTTTCCTTTGCTGTGCAAAAGGTTTGAAGTTTCGTTAGGTCCCATTTGTTTATTTTTGTTTTTATTTCCATTTCTCTAGGAGGTGGGTCAAAAAGGATCTTGCTGTGATTTATGTCATAGAGTGTTCTTCCTATGTTTTCCTCTAAGAGTTTGATAGTTTCTGGCCTTACATTTAGGTCTTTAATCAATTTTGAGCTTATTTTTGTGTATGGTGTTAGGGAGTTTCAATTTCAGTGCTTGTTATTGGTCTATTCATATTTTCTATTTCTTCCTGGTTCAGTCTTGGCAGACTGTGCATTTCTAAGAATTTGTCCATTTCTTCCAGGTTGTCCATTTTATTGGCATGGAGTTTCTTGTAGTACTCTCTCATGATCTTTTGTATTTCTGCAGTGTCAGTTGTTAGTTCTCCTTTTTCATTTCTAATTTTATTGATTTGAGTCTTCTCCCTTTTTTTCTTGATGAGTCTGGCTAATGGTTTATCAATTTTGTTTATCTTCTCAAAGAACCAGCTTTTAGTTTTATTGATCTTTGCTATTGTTTCCTTCATTTCTTTTTCATTTATTTCTGATCTGATCTTTATGATTTCTTTCCTTCTGCTAACTTTGGGGTTCTGTTGTTCTTCTTTCTCTAATTGCTTTACGTGCAAGGTTACATTGTTTATGCAAGATGTTTCCTGTTTTTTAAGGTAGGATTATATTGCTGTAAACTTCCCTCTTAGAACTGCTTTTGCTGCATCCCATAGATTTTGGGTCGTCGTGTCTCCATTGTCAGTTGTTTCTAGGTATTTTTTGATTTCCTCTTTGATTTCTTCAGTGATCACTTCGTTATTAAGTAGTGTATTGTTTAGCCTCCATGTGTTTTTATTTTTTACAGATCTTTTCCTGTAATTGATATCTAGTCTCATAGCCTTGTGGTCGGAAAAGATACTTGATACGATTTCAATTTTTTTAAATTTACCAAGGCTTGATTTGTGACCCAAGATATGATCTATCCTGGAGAATGTTCCATGAGCACTTGAGAAAAATGTGTATTCTGGTGTTTTTGCATGGAATGTCCTATAAATATCAATTAAGTCCATCTTGTTTAATGTATCATTTAAAGCTTGTGTTTCCTTATTTATTTTCATTTTGGATGATCTGTCCATTGGTGAAAGTGGGGTGTTAAAGTCCCCTACTATGAATGTGTTACTTTCGATTTCCCCTTTTATGGCTGTTAGTATTTACCTTATGTATTAAGGTGCTCCTATGTTGGCTGCATAAATATTTACAGTTGTTATATCTTCTTCTTGGATCGATTCCTTGATCATTATGTAGTGTCCTTCTTTGTCTCTTCTAAAAGTCTTTATTTTAAAGTCTATTTTGTCTGATAGGAGAATTGCTACTCCAGCTTTCTTTTGGTTTCCGTTTGCATGGAATATCTTTTTCCATCCCCTCACGTTCAGTCTACATGTGTCTCTAGGTCTGTAGTGGGTCTTTTGTAGACAGCATACATATGGGTCTTGTTTTTGTATCCATTCAGCCAGTCTGTGTCTTTTGGTTGGAGCATTTAATCCATTTACATTTAAGGTAATTATCAATATGTATGTTCCTATTCCCATTTTCTTAATTTTTGGGGGTTTGTTATTATAGGTCTTTTCCTTCACTTGTGTTTCTTGCCTAGAGAAGGTCCTTTAGCAGTTGTTGTAAAGCTGGTTTGGTGGTGCTGAATTCTCTCAGCTTTTGCTTCTCTGTAAAGGTTTTAATTTCTCCATCAAATCTGAATGAGAACCTTGCTGGGTAGAGTAATCTTGGTTGTAGGTTTTTTCTCCTTCATCACTTTAAATATGTCCTGCCAGTTCCTTCTGGCTTGCAGAGTTTCTGCTGAAAGATCAGCTGTTAACCTTATGGGTATTCCCTTGTGTATTATTTGTTGTTTTTCCCTTGCTGCTTTTAATATATTTTCTTTGTATTTAATTTTTGACAGTTTGATTAATATGTGTCTTGGCGTGTCTCTCCTTGAATTTATCCTGTGTGGGACTCTCTGTGCTTCCTGGACTTGATTAACTATTTCCTTTCCCATATAGGGAAGTTTTCAACTATAATCTCTTCAGATATTTTCTTAGTCCCTTTCTTTTTCTCTTCTTCTTCTGGGACCTCTATAATTCGAGTGTTGGTGTGTTTAATGTTGTCCCAGAGGTCTCTGAGACTGTCCTCAGTTCTTTTCATTGTTTTATCTTTATTCTGCTCTGCAGTAGTTATTTCCACTACTTTATCTTCCAGGTCACTTATCCGTTCTTCTGCCTCAGTTATTCTGCTATTGATCACTTCTAGAGTAATTTTAGTTTCATTTATTGTGTTGTTCATCATTGCTTGTTTCATCTTTAGTTCTTCTAGGTCCTTGTTAAATGTTTCTTGCATTTGTTTATTCTACTTCAAAGATTTTGGATCATCTTTACTATCATTATTCTGAATTCTTCTTCAGGTAGACTGCCTATTTCCTCTTCATTTGTTAGGCCTGGTGGATTTTTATCTTGCTCCTTCATCTGCTGTGTGATTTTCTGTCTTCTCATTTTGCTTATCTTACTGTGTTTGGGGTCTCGTTTTTGCTGGCTGCAGGTTCGTAATTCCCGTTGTTTTTGGTGTCTGTCCCCAGTGGCTAAAGTTGGTTCAGTGGGTTGTGTAGGCTTCCTGGTGGAGGGGACTAGTGCCTGTGTTCTGGTGGATGAGGCTGGATCTTCTCTTTTTGGTGGGCAGGTCCACGTCTGGTGGTGTGCTTTGGGATGTCTGTAGACTTATTATGATTTTAGGCAGCCTCTCTGCTAATGGGTGGGGTATGGAGTGCGGGGCAAGCCTATGGCCGCAGAGGCCGGTGTGATGTTGCACCAGCCTGAGGCGCACCGTGCGTTCTTCCGGGGAAGTTGTCCCTGGATCCCAGGACCCTGGCAGTGGCAGGCTGCACAGGTTCCCTGGAAGGGAGGTGTGGAGCGTGACCTGTGGTCTCACACAGGCTTCTTGGTGGCGGCAGCAGCAGCCTTAGCGTCTCATGCCCGTCTCTGGGGTCCATGTTGTTAGCAATGGCCGTGGCTCATGCCCGTCTCTGGAGCTCCTTTAAGCAGGGCTCTTAATACCCTCTCCTCGCACACCAGGAAACAAAGAGGGAAGAAAAAGTCTCTTGCCTCTTTGGCAGGTCCACACATTTCCCTGGACTCCCTCCTGGCTAGCCGTGGTGCACTAACCCCTTCAGGCTGTGTTCACGCTTCCAGTCCTCTCCCTGCGCTCCGACCGAAGCCCGAGCCTCAGCTTCCAGCCCCGACCGCCCTGGCGGGTGAGCAGACAAGCCTCTCGGGCTGGTGAGTGCCGCTCGGCACCCATCATCTGTGTGGGCATCTCTCTGCTTTGCACTCTGCACCCATGTGGCTGCACTCTCCTCTGTGGTCCCAAAGCTCCCCGGCTCCGCCACCCGCAGTCTCCGCCCTCAAAGGGGCTTCTAGTGTGTGGAAACCTTTCCTCTTTCATGGCTCCCTCCCACTGGTGCACAAACCATCCCTATTCTTTTGTCTCTGTTTATTCTTTCTTCTTTTGCCCTACCCAGGTACATGGGGGAGTTTCTTGCTTTTTGGGAGGTCTTAGGTCTTCTGCCAGCATTCAGTAGGTGTTCTGTAGGAGTTGTTACACGTTTAGATGTATTTCTGGTGTATCTGTGGGGAGGAAGGTGATCTCCGTGTCTTACTCTTCCGCCATCTTCCCCCTCCCTCTGGATTTTGAATATTATTTCAAAACCTTTATTTCCATAGAGGAGTTTTACCCTAAAGACAGATATAGATAGAGCTGAGAGTAAAAAACAGTTTAATGGTTCTCCAATAGCTTTATTACTGTCTCTTCTCCTTTCACCTTTTTGGCATATAGAACATAAGGGAGAAAGAAGAGAAAGTAGAATATATGATTGGATTGCTGCTGGCTTGCTGCAGGCTGTGTGTCCACAGGCAATCTGTGGGCTTCATTTTGACAGAAGTTAGAGGTTTCAGCTTTGGGTACACAGATCTGGGTTCTATTTAGAAGATGAGTATTCTGCTGGGACATTCCTTTTAGCCCCTGGTAGGGGTTAGGGGTAGGTGTGGGGGAATGAAAGATGTCCCTGAGTTTGCTCCTTTTTGGAGAAGCTTGTTGGAAGCTTTTATCTATTCAATTGAGTATAGTCTGGAGGCATTAATGCCAGAAGCTTGAACCATTAATCTTAGCAGACCTGCACTTCACCCAAGGTAGCGATCCTCTTTTCTGTTTTCCCTGTCTCTCCTCCCATCTCTGTTTTCTGGACTCTTAGTACTATAGCTTCTATAGATAATTTTCCTTTGGTTACTCTGTCAGGACATAATTTACTTTTTGATTTTAGAGGATTTTTTGCTTATGTCCTCTCTGCCCATCCCAAGTGGTTTTATATACATAAATTTATACTCATATACATATTTGGACTAGTAAAAATCACCCATTTATTAATTCAGCAAATGTTTATGGAGCACCTACTTATTTGCCCATCATTGCTCTAAGTGCTAGAATGCAACAGTGAACAAAAAAGATAGTTCTGACCCACCACCAGTCCCTCCCAGCCGGAAAGTTCCACAACCCTCTTAGATAGCTTCATCCACAAGAGGGCAGACAGCAGAAGGAAGAAGAACTACAGTCCTGTAGCCTGTGGAAGAAAAACCACATTCACAGAAAGATAGACAAGATGAAAAGGCAGAGGGCTATGTACCAGATGAAGGAAAAAGATAAAATCCCAGAAAAACAACTAAATGAAATGGAGATAGGCAATCTTCCAGAAAAAGAACTCAGAATAATGATAGTGAAGATGATCCAGGACCTCAGAAAAAGAATGGAGGCAAAGTTTGAGAAGATGCAAGAAATGTTTAACAAAGATCAAGAAGAATTAAAGAACAAACAAACTGAGATGAACAATACAATAACTGAAATGAAAAACACACTAGAAGGAATCAATAGCAGAAAACTGAGGCAGAAGAACAGATAAATGACCTGCAAGACAGAATGGTAGAATTCACTGCTGCAGAACAGAATAAAGAAAAAAGAATGAAAAGAAATGAAGACAGCCTAAGAGACCTCTGGGACAACATTAAATGCAGCAACATTTGCATTATAGGGGTCCCAGAAGGAGAAGAGAGAGAGAAAGGACCTGAGAAAATATTTGAAGAGATTATAGTCAAAAACTTCCCTAACATGGGAAAGGAAATAGCCACCCAAGTCCAGGAAGTGCAGTGAGTCCCATACAGGACCCAAGGAGAAACAGGCCGAGACACATAGTAATCAAATTAGCAAAAATTAAAGACAAAGAAAAATTATTGAAAGCAGCAAGGGAAAATGGACAAATAACAAACAAGGGAACTCCCATAAGGTTAACAGCTGATTTCTCAGCAGAAACTCTACAAGCCAGAAGGGAGTGGCATGATATACTTAAAGTGATGAAAGGGAAGAACCTACAACCAAGATTACTCTACCTGGCAAGGATCTCATTCAGATTCAATGGAGAAATCGAAAGCTTCACAGACAAGCAAAAGCTAAGAGAATTCAGCACCACCAAACCAGCTCTACAGCAAATGCTAAAGGAACTTCTCTAAGTGGGAAACACAAGAGAAGAAAAGGACCTACAAAAACAAACCCAAAACAATTAAGAAAATGGTAATAGAAACATACATATTGATAATTACCTTAAACGTGAATGGATTAAATGCTCCAACCAAAAGACACAGGCTTGCTGAATAGATACAAAAACAAGAACCATCTACATGCTGTCAACAAGACCCACTTCAGACCTACGGACACATACAGACTGAAAGTGAGGGGATGGAAAAAGATATTCTATGCAAATGGAAATCAAAAGAAAGCTGGAGTAACAATACTCATATCAGATAAAATAGACTTTAAAATAAAGACTGTTGTGAGAGACAAGGAAGGACACTACATAATGATCAAGGGATCAATCCAAGAAGAAGATATAACAATTATAAATATATATGCACCCAAGATAGGAGCACCTCAATACATAAGGCAACTGCTAACAGTTCTAAAAGAGGAAATCGACAGTAACACAATAATAGTGGGGGACCTTAACACCTCACTTACACCAATAGACAGATCATCCAAACAGAAAATTAATAAGGAAACACAAGCCTTAAATGATACAATAGACCAGATAGATTTAATTCATATTTATAGGACATTCCATCCCAAACCAGCAGATTACACTTTCTTCTCAATTGCACATGGATCATTCTCCAGGATAGATCATATCTTGGGTCACAAATCAAGCCTCAGTAAATTTAAGAAAATTGAAATCATATCAAGCATTGTTTCTGACCACAATGCTTTGAGATTAGAAATCAATTATTGGGAAAAAAATGTAAAAAACACAAACACATGGAGGCTAAACAGTACATTACTAAATAACCAAGAGATCACTGAAGAAATCAAAGAGGAAATAAAAAAAAACCTAGAGACAAATGTCAATGAAAACATGACATTCTGAAACATATGGGATGCAGCAAAAGCAGTTCTAAGAGGGAAGTTTATAACTATACAAGCCTACCTCAAGAAACAAGAAAATTCTCAAATAAACAATCTAACGTTATACCTAAAGGAACTAGAGAAAGAAGAACAAACAAAACCCAAAGTTAGCAGAAGGAAAGAAATCATAAAGATCAGAGCAAAAATAAATGAAATCGAAGCAAAGAAAACAATAGCAAATATCAATAAAACTAAAAGCTGGTTCTTTGAGAAGGTAAACAAAATTAATAAACCATTAGCCAGACTCATCAAGAAAAAGAGGGAGAGGACTCAAATCAATAAAATTAGAAATGAAAAAGGAGAAGTTATAACAGACACCGCAGAAATACAAATCATCCTAAGAGACTACTACAAACAACTCTATGCCAATAAAATGGACAACCTCGAAGAAATGGACAAATTCTTAGAAAGGCATAACCTTCCAAGACTGAACCAGGAAGAAACAGAAAATATGAACAGACCAATCACAATCACAAGTAATGAAATTGAAACTGCAATTAAAATCTTCCAACAAACAAAAGTCCAGGACCAGATGGCTTCACAGGTGAATTCTATCAAACATTTAGAGAAGAGCTAACCCCCAACCTTCTCAAACTCTTCCAAAATATTGTGGAGGAAGGAACACTCTCAAACTCATTCTATGAGGCCACCATCACCCGGATACCAAAACCAGGCAAAGATACTACAAAAAAAGAAAATTACAGACCAATGTCATTGATGATTATAGATGCAAAAATCCTCAACAAAATACTAGCAAACAGAATCCAACAACACATTAAAAGGATCATACACTATGATCAAGTGGGGTTTATCCCAGGGATGCAAGGATTCTTCAATATACATAAATCAACCAATGTGATAAACCATATTAACAGATTGAAGAATAAAACCATATGATCATCTCAATAGATGCAGAACAAGCTTTTGACAAAATTCAACACCCATTTATAATAAAACTCTCCAGAAAGTGGGCATAGAGGGAACCTACTTCAACATAATAAAGGCCATATACGACAAACCCACAGCAAACATCGTTCTCAATGGTGAAAAACTGAAAGCATTTCCTCTAGGATCAGGGACAAGACAAGGATGCCCACTCTCACCACTATTATTCAACATTGTTTTGGAAGTCCTAGCCATGGCAATCAGAGAAGAAAAAGAAATAAAAGGAATCCAAATTGGAAAAGAAGAAGTAAAACTGTCACTGTTTGCAGATGACATGATACTATACATAGAGAATCCTAAAGATGCCACCAGAAAACTACTAGAGCTAATCAATGAATTTGGTAAAGTTGCAGGATACAAAATTAGTGCACAGAAATCTCTTGCATTCCTATACACTAATGATGGAAAATCTGAAAGAGAAATTAAGGAAACACACCCATTTACCATTGCAACAAAAAGAATAAAATACCTAAGAATAAACCTAGAGAGACAAAAGACCTGTATGCAGAAAAGTATAAGACACTGAAGAAATAAATTAAAGATGTTACCAACAGATGGAGAGATATACCATGTTCTTGGATTGAAAGAATCAATATTTTGAAAATGACTATACTACCCAAAGCAATCTACAGATTCAGTGCAATCCCTATCAAATTACCAATTGCATTTTTTTTTTTTTTTTACAGAACTAGGCAAAAAATCTTAAAATTTGTATGGAGACACAAAAGACCCTGAATAGTCAAAGCAGTCTTGAGGGAAAAAAATGGAGCTGGAGGAATCAGACTCCCTGACTTCAGACTATACTACAAAGCTACAGTAATCAAGACAATATGATACTGGCACAAAAACAGAAATATAGATCAATGGAACAGGACAGAAAGTCCAGAGATAAACCCACACACCTATGGTCAACTAATCTATGACAAAGGAGGTAAGGATATACAATGGAGAAAAGACAGTCTCTTCACTAAGTGGTGCTGGGAAAACTGGACAGCTACATGTGAAAGAATGAAATTAGAACACTCCCTAATGCCATACACAAATATAAACTCAAAATGGTTTAGAGATCTAAATGTAAGACTGGGCACTATAAAACTCTTAGAGGAAAACATAGGAAGAACACTCTTTGACATAACTCACATCAAGATCTTTTTTGATCCACCTCCTAGAGTAATTGTAATAAAAACAAGAATAAACAAATGGGACCTAATGAAACTTAAAAGCTTTTGCACAGCAAGGGAAACTATAAACAAGACGAAAAGACAACCGTCAGAATGGGAGAGAATATTTGCAAATGAATCAATGGAGAAAGGATTAATCTCCAAAATACATAAATAGCTCATGCAGCTCAGTATTAAAAAAAACAAACAACCCTTTCCAAAAATGGGGAGAAGACCTAAATAGACATTTCTCCAAAGAAGACAAACAGATGGCCAAGAAGCACATGAGAAGCTGCTCAACATCACTAATTATTAGAGAAATGCAAATCAAAACTACAATGAGGTTATCACCTCACACCAGTTAGAATGGGCATCATCAGAAAATCTACAAACAACAAATGCTGGAGAGAGTGTGGAGAAAAGGGAACCCTCTTGCACTGTTGGTGGGAATGTAAATTGATACAGCCACTATGGAGAACAGTATGGAGGTTTCTTAAAGAACTAAAAATAGAATTACCATATGACCCAGCAATTCCACTACTGGGCATATGCCCAGAGAAAACCATAATTCAAAAAGACACATGCACCCCAATGTTCGTTGCAGCACTGTTTACAATAGCCAGGTCATGGAAGCAACCTAAATGCCCATCTACAGATGAATGGATAAAGAAGATGTGGTACATACATACAATGGAATATTACTCTGCCATAAAATGGAAGAAAATTGGGTCATTTGTAGAGACGTGGATGGACCTAGACACTGCCACACAGAGTGAAGTAAGTCAGAAAGAGAAAAACAAATATCGTATATTAATGCATATATGTGGATCCTAGAAAATGGTACAGATGAACCGTTTTGCAGAGCAGAAATTGAGACACAGAAGTAGAGAACAAATGTATGGATACCAAGGGGGGGGAAGCGGTGGGGGGTGGGGGCTGTGGTGTGATGAATTGGGACATTGGGATTGACATGCATACACTGATGTGTATAAAATGGATGACTAATGAGAAAAATAAATTTTAAAAAATAAGCATACACAGAGGAAAAATTAGATAGTCCTCATGGAGCTTAGATTCGTGAAATGGAAGAAGTGGGGAATGAAGCACTAAGAGATAAACATAACAAATAAGGAAATTATATAGTGTGTTAGAAACAGATATATGCTATAGTAAAAAGGGAAATTAGATCAGGGTAAGGGGGCCTGGGAAAGCAGAGGAAAGGGGACAGTTGCAGTAGTCATTAGAATGATCATGAGGGGCCTCATTGACGAGATGAGATTTGAGCAAAGGCTGAAAGGAGGTGAGAGAATTGGCCAAGCAGTTATCTCGCAGAAGAACATTTAGCAGAGGGAAGAGCAAGAGCAAAGGCTGGAAGCAGGAGCATGCCTGGTGTGTTCAAAGAGCAGCAAGGAGGCCAGGAAGTTGGAGTGAAGTAACTAAAAGGGAGAACAATAGTAGAAATCAGGGAGGTAACACAAGGTTAGTCATGTAGGTTGTTGGTCATTGCAGGGAATTTGGCTGTTATTCTGAGGTAAATGGTAGGCCATTTCAGAATTTGTGACACAGGAGTGTCATAATCTACATTATGCTTAAAAGAATCACTTTTGCTTTCGATGAGGAAAGATGAAAACGGGAAGACCTGTACGAAGACTCTTGCAGTACTCCAGGTAAGAGATCATGGTGGGTAGGATTAAAACAGTAGCAGAGTACTCAGATTTTTTAGATATATTTTGAAGCTAAAGATTTTCTGATGGATTGGATGTGGAATGTGAGAGACAGAGAGGAGTCAAGGATGTCTCTCAGGTTTTTGGCTTAAGTATTTGGAGTATTGGAGTTTCCAAGCAGTTAAATACTTTATAGTCAGTACATTTATTAATTTAAAATCTGCAAGCCTTCCCATAAATGTTTTTCATATAATACTTTGGAAATGGAGGTTGGGTCAGAATACAAAAGGTGTGTGATATGTGAGGTAAAATTTCTGACTTAGTGAAGGTTGTCTTGATAACCCCTTCCTACCACACCCCACTAAAAGTGCACATCTCAAATATAGGGACCATGAATTAGTTCTCTTGCACTTTTTTTTTTTTTTTTGCTGTATGCGGGCCTCTCACTGTTGTGGCCTCTCCCGTTGCGGAGCACAGGCTCCGGACGCACAGGCTCAGCGGCCATGGCTCACGGGCCTAGCCACTCCGCGGCATGTGGGATCTTCCCAGACCGGGGCACGAACCCGTGTCCCCTGCATCGGCAGGCGGGCTCTCAACCACTGCACCACCAGGGAAGCCCCTCTCTTGCATTTTGATACCTACCGCGGTGCCTGTCATAACCTTATTTCATCAAATCCATTGCTATTGATTTTAAGACATAACATTATTTTATGTACTACCAACAAATGCTACCACTTACTTAAGTGGCTTATTATTACTTTAATTATAAATTTAACTGAAATTTATTGAAAGCGTTATTTTGGACTATTTAGAAATACATGCTTATCATTCAGTGTTACTATATTTAAGGGCATTTGGCATGTGAAAGGCAATGCTTTTCATATATATCAGTAAAAAAATGTAATACAGCTTCATCTACTTGTGGGTATCATCCTTTCTCAGGTGTCATCCCTTCTTAAGTGTCAAAAAGCACTTGGTGTTACTTTGCAAAAAAATACGGAATTGCGATCATTCTCCCAGCCATGAATGTGTACTTCATTAATATTAAATGGATGCCCTGTCACACAGATTCCTTTTCTGCATATATAATATTTCATTTCAGTCCTGGATCATAGTTCTTTCAGAAGATATTTTAAACAGCATTTGAACTCTACAAATATAGTATTAACAATGTATATAACAATGTATATAACTCATTTGAAGACATGAAAATATGAAGAATTATGACCCAGTTCTGTGCAGACTTTGAAAACTATATCACAGCTGTCCTCTGGCCAGCAGCCATTATAGGATGTCGTTCATTGTAAGAAACATTCTGATATCTGAGTTGGTAAAATGTGAAAAATGTGCATCTTACAATAATGAAATACGGTAGTAAATATTCAACAAATGCTTAACTGCTTGAAGTGTGACTCCCTGCCCCCGGATACCCCACGTGTGTGCCTCTGGCTCCAGGCTGCAGTGCACTTCAACCTGTACCTGTACTGCAAATCCTGTTCAGGCTTTGATACATTATTTCTTTTTTCATTTTTTTTTCCTGCCCAGCATCTTCTTACAGGAAACTATCCTCCCACCTATGCTCTGTCCCTGTGTTTGAGTGGGCTTGATTTCAATCCCTACTCTACCTAAAACAGGGCCAGGAATGACATACAATTACTCCATCAAGACCTGTGCCATCAGGCCACAGTGGTTGGCTTAGGGATGGTCACATGACGCAAGCCAGGTCAGACCCCAACTTTTGTCAAAGCTATCAGGAAACAGGCTTTCTTTTTTGGGGGGACTAAGATCTTTTAGGACCTTGTAGGCCTGCAGCTTATGGTGGCCACCTTATTATTACAGAAGTTGTCTACCTGAGGAGTAAGCCTATACAGAGGAAAGCAGAATTGAGTTGAAGAGAAAGCTCTCTGGCAACCTCTGATCACCTCTATCTAGCCCTAATTAAAACTAGATTTATTCTTGGAGTTTTCAGTTATATGGCCAATAGATATATTTTTTCCTAAGGTAGGGTAAGTTTAGTTTCTTTGGTTTAAAACTGAAATTGTCCTGACGAATACAGACGCATTTTCCTACCTGCTGCTCCCCACCTTCTTCTCAGTAAATATCCCCTGTAGAGTGTGCTAACATTTAGTTACCATCTTTACTCTGAATTGTTCTAGGACTTGGAAGTCTTACTCTCACCTTTGACCCATTTCTCTCTAAATTATTCCATTAATCTAAATTGATTTTGTAGTTAATTGTCAAAACCAGGTGTAAGTTAGACTCTTAGCTTCTTCGAGGCCAGGTTCTTGGCTCAGTCTTTTTAGTCATTGGTAGATGGCAGCTTCTTGCTCTCATACCCTTTTGATAGACACAGCTTTCTGCCTTTGACAGAAGCCAGCTCCTACTCTCTTTTTCAAAGCCTAACTGTGTCTTTGTGCCTCCCACAAAGCTCTGGCCTCGTTTGGTGATGAATACCTCAAACTCCTTGCTCACTTTCACAGTATAGAAGGCTTGGTGCCCCAAAACTTATTTGAAGGTTAAAACGTTTTCAGGTCAGGTTATCAACTCCAGCTACTTTCCAAAATTTTCTGTGGTGACTCATATTCCCAGTGCAGAGATTCACATCTTCCCAACGTTTCCTAATTAAACTGCTATACCATGTAAGGCAGTATTGTATTGTGGGGATAAAGATAAATTTTGGATCTAGAGACACCTGGATTCAAATCCTTGCTCTGGCATTTTTATTTCCATAGCCCTGGGTAAATTATTTTAACTCTCTAAGCCTCAAATTGTAAAATAGGGATGGAAAAATTGTTTCTAGCTCAAATAAATGTTGTGAGATTTAAATATATCTATGTATTGATCTATAACCTATCTACCTATCTATCCGAATCTATCATATCTGACAGTAAGTTCTCATAAAGGGTAGCTATCATTAAAAAGTTGCATATCATATTATTTGAGTGGTCTAATGTCTGAATTGTGTTTTACATTGAATTTTATATCACATATATTTAATTGTTATCATTTTTTCTCATTCTTTCACATATGCACAATGACAAGAGTCATACTTAATCTAAGCCAGCAAACTTTGGATCCTTGTAAAATAAAAATCTGTTTAATATTGCAGATAAATCCACATATCTTGCCCTAAAATAAATATAGAAAAGACTCTGAAAGCAGAGTCAGATGGTAGTAGAATTTATTATCTGAAAGACAGAGCTTGGCCAGGTTCTGCCATCTCTTATAGGTTCAATATGTCTCTACAGAATTCTTAGCTGCAGATAAAGTAATCCTATTTGATTTATATGGCCCCAGCTTAAGAACTCTACAGAAGGGAAGGTCTATACCAATTCTTTATCTTAGGCACTTCGTTGACAGTGGCTTTATGTCCGAAAAGATATGGGATAAGAGGATGTAAAGGACTGTTCTCTCTATGCAATTTTCATTTGCTCAATTTCTTCCTCAATATGTAGTGATATTTGCTGATCTATATTAATTAGGGATTTAAAAAATAGTTTTATTTGTACTTGAGGAAAGTGCCAGATTGGTTGCCAGGAAGTTTGTGTACTGTTAATGGATCATAGTTAACTAAATTCAGTCTCTTCTTTGCCTACTTCTTATACCTATCAGAATTACACAGGCTTAGGAAAAACTGCTGTCAAACATGAAAAGTCAATACTATATTTATTAACGTTATGGAAGAGAAAAGAAGGTGATTAAAGATTTAGACCTATGGTAAAATTATTAAGAATTATTTATTAGAGCTTGGTTTTTAACCTTTATGGGTCACAGACCCCTTAGAGAAATTTATGAAAACTGTGCACACTCTCCACAAAAATGTAAAAATAGATACAGGCAAAAAATTATGCACTTAATTTCCAAGACATTATGAATCCTTTGAAGCTCATCAGGTTAAGAATCCCAGTGTGATTTCTTAAAATTGTAGAATCTTAGAATAGTACATGGACATTAGAGTCCATTTAGATCAATCTCCAGTTTAACTTGGGGTTTTTCAGACTCAGCACTATGGACATTTGGACCAGATAATTCTTTGTTATGTGGGACTATTCCATGTATTATGGGATATTTAGGAGCATCACTTTGCTCTACTCACTAGATGCCAGAGTGGGAGTAGGGGTAGTCATAATACTCAAAAGTTGCCCCTAGGGGACAAAATCAGTTGAGAATCACTAGTCTAACTTAAAAATCCCTTCCATTTTGCTAGCAAGTGATCATCTGGTCCCTAAGGGCATGTTCGTTAACTCCAACCTGACACATCTCTTTTAATTTGAGTCTGCAGAAAGTAGAATCTGAGGTTAGTCCTTGAGGGCAGTTAGTTAATTTGGAGGTGATCCTCAGAAGTATAAGTGAGAGTGGAAAACAATGAGACATTGACAGGGGAAAGCTAGTATAGTTTGCATTAATGAGGCAACTGGGGTTCAGTTATGATGGGATTCTCTGATGGACAGTGTAGAACCCACCTTAGAACTGTTCCACCAAGGGGAGGAAACTGAGGTATTATTCTGTCTCCTAGCCCTCATTGGTCAAGACTGCTCCGGGTAGAATTTAATTGTCAGCACTCTCAGGTTGCCCTGCAGGTGGGCTAGGCCAGCTCCTCTGATGCTGGAGAAATCCTCCAGGCAGAGTAGCAGAGTAGAGGGTATTTAAAAGGGACAGCTATCAGTTTGCAGAGGAACTGTCTATGGAAAACGGAGGTGGGCCAAGGGGATACAGGACAGGTTTTCAACAGCACCTGCTCAGCATTCCATTTTGTTTCAATTATTGAAACAATGGCTTTTTTTCTTTTTTTGGTGTGTGTGCTGATATTTGCTTTCTTATCACTAGGACCCAATGTCTTAAGGTGTTAGCTACCACAGATGTTGGTGTACTTGGTGTGTGGGCCAGGTTCAGTCTGTTGCCTATTTTTATATGGTCAGTGAGTTAAGAATTTTTCTTGTTTTTTTTTTACAGTTTTAAATTGTTGAAAAAATATTGGAAAGAAGAATAATATTTGTGACTTGTGGAAACTGTATGAGAATCAAATTTGAGGGTCTATAAATGAGGTTTTATTAAGAACATCCACACACATTAGTTTATGTACCAACTATGACTGTTTTCCTGTTACAGTGGTAAAGTTGAGTGGTTGCAACAGACTATAAGGGCTAAAACATTTATGTGCTAGGTGGTTTATTACTGAAAAAGGAGGCCCGTCCTTGGCCCTACATATTGCCAACCTTTGATCTATAGCAGCAGTAAGTAAATCTATTTCCTTTTCCAAATGGCAGCCTGAAAACATTTCAAGACATTTCTCATATTTCCTTCCCTCTCTTCCCTTTTTGTTTTCCAAGATGAACTTTTGAAATTCCTTTCCATATTTATCATATAGCATTATTCAAAGACACTTAATTCTTTAGGTCACCTTCCTCTAGACCATTCCATTGAATCAATGCTTCTCTTAAAATGTGACTCTTAAAATGGAACATATTTTATAATATGTGGTTTGAACAGTCAGAAGAATAGTGACAGTATCCCCTGTGTTGAGTATTCTACTTTCTAAATGCAGCCTGACTCCATTAGGTTTTTGGAAGACTCATTACAATGTCCGCTCATAATAAGCAGTGAATCAGCTAAAATCCATTTTCACATAAATTGCTGTTCAGTATAGGTGCGTTATTTCTTGACATTAACTGCTCCTCCCTTTTAACTATTAGATTTATTTTCTTTGAATAAAGTTTAACTCTTTGCAATCATTCTAAGGATCTTGTCTATTGACTTTAAATATTTGTTAAAATTTAATATTCATTGTTGTAAACAAAAATCTTTGTGTTTATGTTCAGGTGACCCTGATTTGTGATCTAATTTGTTTTCGGAAAACCGTCTCAATATGGAATCACCATACGTCAAACCTAAATTTCTATGCCATTATATCATAAAGTGGGTCACTTTAGGCAGATTAAACAATTGACCTTAATGCTTTAATCTTTTGTAGTAGTATTATGCAACCACATTCTTGTCATGGCCTTGTCGTGGGTGTACAGTAATGTACTTCTCTGCTTTTTCACTTTGAATTTGCCCATATGAATTTCTTTGACAAATGGGATAGTAGCAGACAAGAAAGGGGCTTGGATGGCTAGGTTTGCCTTCTGGGAGATCCTGATAATTATCATGAAAAACCAACCAACCAACCAAACAAACAAACAAACAAATAAAAACAACCCTGATCCAGGAAGGCATTGACCTATTTCTAAAGCTAGAGTCTTATCAAGGAGAATTCCTTTACTTTGATGGAGAGGGCAACATTTGCCCAATACAATTTCAAAATTTCCAGGGACCAGTGATTCCTATGTGCCTATCATTCTTCTCTTGTTTTGAATGGAAATGTTTTATTACAGTTATACTGTCCTCCTTTGACCATTGTGGAATTTGTCTTTTTACTTCGTAGATCTATGGATCAAGAGTGGCCACATTTGAACCTGTGGATCAGGACGTTGGCTTGATGCTTTGTTTGGGTGAATTTGGGGGTGTTTTGGGGTGGGGGTGAATATATTTTGCTCATGATAGGGATATGAATAGTTATAACCAGGAAGGTGAATTGTGGAAGATTAAATTATTTGTCCCACTTTTTAATAAAACTTTTCTATAGTAATATTATCATGGCCCAATGCAGTGGTGGGCGAAGTATGGCCTGTGGGCCAAATCCAGCTATAGCTCATTTCTGTAAGATCCTCAGCTAATAATGGCCTTTATATTTTCAGAGTTTGAAAAAAAGAAGAATTTGCAGAAAAGAAGGTATGTGGCCTGTAAAACCTAACATATTTTTATCTGGCATCTCACAGAAAATGTTTGCAAATCCCCAGCCTAATGGAAGGTGAAGAGTTCCTCCCCACCCTGGACTTTGGGGTTTGCCGTATGACTTGCTTTGGTCAGTGGGATGTTAGCAGATGTGATGTGAACAAAGGCTTGGAAAGTGTTTAAGAGTTTGAGCTTGACCCTGGGCATCCTCCATGCCCCTCAGATTAAAAAAATTTTTAAGCGTGAAATATAACACATGCAGAAAAATGCACAAAACAAAAATATATAGCTCAATTATTAATTACAAAGCAGACAGCTGTATAACTATCACCCAGGTCAAGAAATGAATATTGCCACCACTTTAGAAGTCCTTGTGCCTCCTCTACAAAGCTGGCCCTATCCAATATGTTTCCTTCCTTGACTTTCCAAAGTGAAATATTAGTCAGTATATTCCCCTTCCTCCTGGACAATGCAAGGACATCAGAACTCTTTAATATAGTGCCTCTAAACTCATATGTCATTTTTGTCTTTGTTCTATATATAGTGTGTTTATCCATTCACCTATTGATGACAGTTGGGTTTTTCTCAGTTGTTGATTCTTACAAGTAAAACTGCTATGAACGTGTGTACAAGTCCTTGTGTGAATGTTTTCTTTTGAGTAAATTCCTAGGAGTGGAATGGCTAGATCTCATTGTAGGTTTATATTTAACTTTTTAAGAAACTGCCAAACTGTTTTCCAAAGTTGTAGCATCACATACATTTTCACTATCAGTGTATAAAGTTCCATTTCCTCCATATCCTTCCCAACACTTGGTATTGTCAGTCTTTTTAACTTTAACCATTCCAATAGGAGTTAGTGGTATCTGAACAAACTTTTTTTTTTTGAGGCAACAAGCTTTAATTTTCATTTCCCTAATGACAAATGACATTGAACCTTTTTTCATGGGTTTATTTGCCATGTGTATGTTTCCTTTGGTAAAGTGTATCTTCAAATCTTTTACTCTTTTTTTTAAAATTTAACTTAAAGGTTTTAAAATTTGAGGTATAGTTGATTTACAATATTATATTAGTTTCAGGTGTACAACATAGTGATCAAAAATTTTTATGGATTATACTCCATTTAAAGTTATTGTAAAATATTGGCTATATTCCCTGTGCTGTACAATATATCCTTGTATCTTATTTATTTTATACATAGTAGTTTGTACCTCTTAATTCCCTACCCCTATCTTCTCCCACCCCCCTTCCCTCTCCCCATTGGTAACTACTATTTTGTTCTCTATATCTGTGAGTCTGTTGCTTTATTTAAAAAAAATTTACAAGTTTGTTTTATTTTTTAGATTCCATGTATAAGTGACATAATATAGTATTTGTTTTTCTCTGACTTATTTCACTAAGCATAATGCCCTCCACATTCATCCACATTGTTGCAATGAAAAAAATTTCATTCTTTTTTATGGTTGAGTAGTATTCCATTGTATATATCTATATAGATCTATAGATCTCTCTATATATACCATTGTGTGTGTGTTTATACATACATATATATATATATATATATATATATATATACATATATACACACACACCACATTTTCTTTATCCATTCATCTGTTGATGGACATTTAGGTTGCTTTTGTATCTTGGCTATTGTATTAAATAATACTGCAATGAACATTGGGGTGCATATACCTTTTTGAATTAGTGTTTTCATTTTCTTTGGATATATGCCCAGGAGCAGAATTGCTAGATCATATGTTAGCTCTACTTTTAGTATTTTGAGGACCCTCCATACTGTTTTCCACAGTGGCTGCACTAATTTACATTCCCAGCAACAGTGTACAAGGGTTTCATTTTCTTCACATTCTTGCCAACATTTGTTATTTTTGTTCTTTTTGATGACAGCCATACTGACAGGTGTGAGGTGATATCTCATTGTGGTTTTGATTTGCATTTCTTTGATGATTAGGTCCTTTGTTTTTCCATATGAATTTTAGAATCAATTTGAAAATTTCACAAAAAAATTCTGCTGTGATTTTATTTGCAAATATATTGGATCTTTATATTAATATGGAAAGAATTGACATCTTAAAAACATTGGGTCTTTTGTTATTGGTATATTGGCATATTTATTCATTTATTTTGGTCTTTTAAATTTTTTTTCAGCATCCTTTTTTAGTTGTTAGTATACTAGTCTTGCAATCTTTTGTCAGATTTATTTATCCCTTAGTATTTTCTATTTTTTATGTGATTACAGTTGAGATTGTCTTTTATGTCAATTTTTGGATGTTTGTTTCTGGCATATAGATACACAATTGATTTATGCATATTGATGTTATACCCTACAACTTTGCTAAACTCATTTATTCTATTATTGTAGATGGTACTTCATTTTCTTAAGTCAGGGAGTCTGATGGGCCCTGCCCCAGTTCCCCATCTTTGAACCATAGCCTAAACATACTCAAGGAAATTGTAGGGCTCAACTTGTTTGTGTTTTATCCCTAGCAGAGATCACTATTCCTCATTTCCTGATGTCTTGAAAACCATTGTCCAGTGTCTTGAAAACCATTGTTTCACATATTTTGTCCATTTGAGGGGTTGTTTCAGGCAGATAGGTACACTCAGTCTGGAAGAGGAAAGTTCTGGGAGTTATTCACCTCTGCATTGAGGTGCCCTAGATAGCCACTGCTCTTCCAGCCTGGATCCCAAGAGGAGGTATTGAATGCGTGGAGCAGTATGACCTCAGCCAATCTGCTGATCTGCAGGCTGAATTGCAGTCCTGTGAATGTGTGAAATAGAATGGGTTAATAAAAATTGTTTTCTAAGCTCCCCCACAGAGATTCAGATTCATTGTTCACTGATATTAAAAACAAACATACAAACAAACACATACAAACAAACACAAACACATTGGTATTAAAAACAAACACATTTCTCAGTCGAGGGGGTGGGGGAGGGATAGAAGGAAATAAAAAGATTAAAAAAAAATTTCCAGTCGATTTTAATGTGTTCTAGGCTGTATAATAAAACACTATTCAAAGAGAGCAATGTTGATGTGGTTATTAAGAAGTTATGGGCAGGATACAGGCAATCAGAAGATAGGCCAGAATTTCTTTGGAAAAGGTGTTATGAAGAAGGAATAGATGAGACTTTCTATCTTTCTGAAAACTTGTTTAGTTGAAAGGGGGAGGAACTTTTATTTTTAAAACTGCCAGCAGTTTATTTTTCCAGTTGTTGTAGAGGTAAAGCTAGAATTCCACGCTTGGGAACAGATTACTTTGTGTGTGTGTGTATGTGTGTGTGTGTGTGTGTGTGTATAACTTTTTTTAAAAGAAAAAAAAGCACTTTTATGGGACTCTTGGTTATGTAAAAGTAAAGCTAAGATTCTGATATGGAATTGAAAGATTTAAGACAATGAAGAGGTAAACAACTTTCTATAAAGATGTTTTTCTTCTTTGAAAAAGTGAGCTTATCCTCATCAGATAATAATCTAACCATTGGGGTATGGGAAAGAGACAGGAAATAATTGGAAAACTTATTTTTCTCTCTCCTCCTAGTCCCAGTTTGGCCAAGGCAAGGGATACTGAATTCTGTGTGGGAAGGGACACTCAAAGGCCCTCCTTGGTGGATGAGTAGGCTGGTCTGACTGCAAGGTGGTGTACTGTAGAGGGTTAGGCCTTTGAACTCTAGGGGCATTGATGATCAGATTCAGTTTTAAGTTTTCTAAGTTGCTGTTCCTTTGGCTATATTCAACAGTTTGTTGAAGTTTTCTTTTAAACACCACAGCCAACTCATCCCTGTATTTTGTTGAACTGAGGAAGTTTTCTCTTTCCAGGTGTGACGGAATTCTAAAGTGTCTCCCAAGATTCCTTCTCCCTGGTGTTCATGCTGTGCGTAGTGCCTTTCCCTTGAGTGAGGGTGGAACCTAAGCAAATTATGGGATATCACTCCCATGATTATGTTATTTCATAAAGCAAAGGAATTTTGCAGATGTAATGTAGGTTCCTAATCAGTTGTCTTTGAGTTAATCAAAAGGGAGGTTACATGGGCAGTCCTGACCTACTGAAGGGAGCCCTTAAAAGAGATAAGAAGCAGCAGCAGATACTCTCCTGGTAGCCTTAACCAAGTAAGTTGCCATGTTGTGAGAGAAGGGGGCCATGGGTTAAAAACCTGAGGGCAGCTTCTAGGAACTGAGAGCAGTCTCTGGCCAACAGCTAGCATGAAAACAGGTATCTCAGACATCTGACCAAGAACCAGCGAGCTGGCAAGAGGGTATTGATCTTCAAATAAGATGATAGCCTCAGCTAACACCTTAATCACATCCTGGAGAGATGAGAGCAGAGGAACAGTTGATCTGTACTTGGAATTCTAACCCACAGAAACTGAGAGGTAATAAATGGTGTTGTTATAAGCTGTCAGGTTTGTGGTGCTCTGTTAAGCAGCAATAGCAAACTAATACACCAGTAGAGAGCCAAATAGCATGGGAAAGCAGCAGCCTCCAGAAGAAGATATGCAGCAACAAAGGGTAAGGAGTGATGATCTGGGGAAAGAACACAGGCTGAAGGGAGAAGCAGCAATTGGAACAGGTTTGTGGGATGTTTTCTTGGAGACTCATACAAATATTTAAGAAACCCAAGTAGATTTTGTATTTTATGCAATTATATCAGAGAGAGAATCGGACTCATTTGTTCATTGAGGAAAAGTTTGGTATCTGAGTTTTGGAGAACTTGGTGATTTCCATGTCATATTTTATGTGCTTGGCATTATACTCAGAGCTGGATGTTCACTGGTGAGCAAGACAGACAACTTTTCTGCCCTCCTAGACTCACAAAGTAGTGGAGAACACAGTTTATTAACTAAGCACTTACAATAGACCGTAAGTGCTGTGATGGAAAAAGGGCAGGATAGTATAGGAGTATGTAGCAGTGGCACAGAATTTAGGGATCCAAGGACCCTTCTTAGAAGAGTAGATACATCACCTGATCCTTACAGAGGAACTGGAGATGGCCAGGTGAACTGGGGATGGTGGCACTGTCTCCTTGAAAGAAGAAATAGCATGGCCAAAAATAGAGAAGCAAGGGGCAGCATCACTTTTGAGGAACTGAAGGTGGTTCAATACTGTATGGTGGGAGTAGAGAGCAAGGGGAGGGAGGGTGGAGTGGCTAGAGGCTGGCGAGATAAGCTGGACATAGGTCATGGATATTGTGATTAACCTTATCAAAGGGTTTAACTTTTTACTCACAGCAAGGGAAGCCACTGAAGAATTTTAAGTGATGATGGGCATAAAACATCCTGTAATTAAAAAAATATATCATTTGGATTGTAATGCAGAGAATGAATTGGAGCAAGACATGGCTAGAGGTAAGAGGACTAAAAATGATGAGTTTCTAAAGTCCTTTCAAGGTAAAGCTAAGAAAAAACAAAATAGAGCATGTTGTCATGGCAGTGATTCAGTACTGATTTTTATTTTAAGGTAACTTTTAGAGTAGACAACTCTCGTCTTAGTTGGTTCAAGCGTTTTGATACTCCCTCCTAGCCCAAGATCAAGTTGTGGCTGAAGCCTTCCTCAGTAGCTTTTAAGCACATGTTCTCTTCCTAATATAATTAAGCAGGTCCTTGTATGTATGACAATGGATGGTGTATGACTTCTTCAGGAGTTTGGTCCTGACTTGTCTTGTCTTGATATGGAGCCAGAATTCCAGTTGCAGTATATTCTGAAATGCACTACTTTTTTTTTTTTTTGCAGGCCTCTCACTGTTGTGGCCTCTCCCGTTGCGGAGCACAGGCTCCGGACGCGCAGGCCCAGCGGCCATGGCTCACGGGCCCAGCTGCTCTGGGGCACGTGGGATCTTCCCAGACCGGGGCACGAACCTGTGTCCCTTGCATCAGCAGGCGGACTCTCAACCACTGCGCCACCAGGGAAGCCCTGCACTACTTTTATTTAGGATTAGCTCATTAGAAGCAAAGGAGAGCAAAGGGCCACCCTGCTGTTACTTTGTGAGCATCCATCCTCTTTCTCACCAACAGTGTAGATTAATGCTTACTCTCAAACCTTTGGAACTCTTAAATCATTTTTATTCTTCAGAGTGTTCCAAATGGAAAACAGACACTGTCCAGTCCCATCAGTTGTAATATGGATGAAGAATCAGGGTTTGTTAGGGAAAACACAGGTATAATTTTACTTTAAATGTTACTATAACAAAAATTACATTAACAAATACATAATTCAACTTCAAGGCAGAAGGCTGGATTAGAATTGGAATGCCAAAATGTATCTGAATTGAAAAAAAAGTTTTGATTTATTAAAAGTAATTGATTGGAGTCATCCAGGAGAAAGATTTTGAAGCTGAGTTGACACTCCTTGGGAAAGATGGTTGTGAGCAATTAGTGATATATGCCTGGGCTATATTCTTTCTTCAGCAGCCTTCTAGATCTGAATTCTGTACTCTCTATCTGGATAAGAACAGATCTATGCAACTGAGACAAAGTTGAAGGTTGCATGAATTGCATTATTCAAGGCAAAAATTCCACTTTTTTCAAATTCATAGTGTTTACACTTGTGCAATTGGAGAATAATTTCTTACTGCAGCAGGAAGGTCCTGGTCAGGAGAAATTTGCTGATGTCACTTACATAAAATGTTGATGAATCATAAGAGTCCAGTGTTAAGTACATAGGACTTGCCTTATACATATCCTGATTGTGTCATTGTGTGTCTAATCCTTATCATTTGACTTAGATGAGATTATTCTAGGAATTCCATATTAAACCAGAATATATATGTTTTCACTTTACCAGAGAGTCTTGCGTTGGGAAAGATAGCAAAGAACCATTTTGTAGCAAAGAATCATTCTGTATACCAACATGTAGGCTAGGACTAACTCATGGTCTCTTCTGATTCAGGGTTTTTAGCTATGCTCTTTTCCCTGCTTGGGATGCCCTTGAACTTATTTGGATTCCCTCCTCCCTTTTTTCTTTCCTCCTGTCTTCCCTTTCACAGTTGTTCAAAAGTGATTTCCTCAGAGAGGCCGTCTCTCACCTTGAAGACTAGATCAGGTCTTCCTGCTCACGTTTTCATTGCTCTATTTACTGTTCTTTCATAACACTCACTGTAGTTTGTAATCATATTCTTTTGTGATTATTTGGTTAAGGTCTGTCTTCACCACCAAACTGTAACTGTCATGAGATTGAGTTTATGTTTGGTTTGCTTATACTTTATGCTCGGAGCTCAGGCACATCTATATGGCTGGAACAGAGGAGGAACTCAATAAATATTGAATAAATAAAAATTATACATAATTTTAATATAGTAAAACAAGGGCAAATAAAGGTTATACCAATACTAGAGAAGACTTTACCAGGGGTTTAAAATTTGAGCTATCTTCAGGGACGCGTACAAGCTAACTGTGGGAGGGAGAGGAGGAGGCAAGACCTGCATGTTGGCAGAGACACCACATGTTGCAGAAGAAGAGGAGTAGTAGTCGTACAGCTGACGTACCGAGGGCATGGAGGGACGAGGCTGGAGTGGCCTGCAGGTCCGTTAATGAAGGCCTTGTGATTCCCTTGTTTCGGTATTATCTTCCAGAAGGTTATGGGGAGTGGTTGATGAATTTTAAGCAGAGCCTATATGATCATATTTGTGCTTTAGAAAATTCATGGATTTGAAGGAATGAGCCTGGCATCTGGGACCACAGTTAGAAAAACATTGCAGCCTTTCAGGCCAGAGATGAAAACAGCATTAACTAAAAACATGAAGTAGAACTAGAGAAAAGGAGATAAAATTGAGAAATATTTCACAGGCACAATCTACAGGATGTGGTGGCTGATGGGATGGAAATGGGGAACTGTGTGCAACAGACACACACTATCGCTGGGGCAGCCTGCCCTGGGTTCAGCCCTGAGGAGGTAGGTGTTAGGGAAAGCCTAACACCAGGGTAGGTGTTAGGAAAAGCTGGGCAGGGGAGGGTTAGGACACTGCATTAGTATCCTTTTACATTCTGTAAATGCTTACCACCCCTTTTTGTTTATTTTCATGTGGCTTTGAGGCATGAAAGAAAAGTCACAAAATTAAGCAAGGAGGGTTTTTGATTGGGAGTAACGCACTAAAAATAAATTTTACTTAGGCCTTTTAATTTTGACCAGGGCTTTTCCATTGTCGGGGAAGAATATTCAATCAGAGATACAGGCAGTTTCTCTGGCTGTGGTTTTCTCTGACTACAAATTCTCTGAGGAGAATGAATAAATTATGGAAAATAATTGAGATGTGAGGTTATATTGCTAAGTTGCATAAAAGGCTGAGAGGCCCTAGTAGGATGGATGGGAATGATGTGTTTTTGACTTTGGCACATGTGTTTGTATTAGAACAACATGTCATTCTAAGTATTGAGAACTTGGTGGATGATTTATTGTATTTTAAATATCACATGAGACCTAAAATAGTGCTAAGAGACTCTATAAATGATTGACTTTTGTTTTATCCCTGTTCATGGAAGACTTAAATATCATGATTCCAATTTGAAATAAGAGGTACAACAAATTGACTAAATTTGTCGATTCCAAAGTCTGCAGAGAGTCCTAGTCCTTGGAATGTAAAAGTTAAGAAAATTTTGTATCTGACAGGGTAACTGCAATTTCTTCCCTTGTGCTACAGGCACAGCTTGTACCTTCTAATAGCCGTCCTTCATTTCTGATTCAAATCCTTCAAATTGATATAAAAGCATTTAATGGGCTTTTAAAGGAGTATCCCCCTTAAAACAAGCTCTCTAATGAGTAACAAAGGTAGCTTACTATTTAAAAGAAAGCAGATTTTCCCGAGACTTGAAAGACCTGAATTATTTCCTCAGCTCTCCGGGGACAAGGAATATAAAACCTTGCACTCTCTCTCTGAGCTTTGTATGTCATTACTGGTGTACAAAATCTGGTTAATCATCCTCCCACTGGCATCCCTTGCGGGAAGGTTGTGCAGACAGATGTTATCATATCTGAAAAATGCTGTAAAAGAAAACCTCTTCATGAATATAAAGGATTAATGCTGCTGCCTTGGCCCTAAATGCTCTAATTTCATACTGTTGGATACAATATGATTTCAGAACATTCTTTCTCCAATGCTTGAAAACATCTTTCTCAAGATTTCAAGCAAGGGAGACTCGTTCCTGAAATGGTTTTATGAGTGTAGGTGTCATGGCACCCTCTGCAAAGAGGTGAAGGCGTGCTGATGTTGAAGCAGTCATTGTGATTTAGAGTGGGAAGGCTGTGGCGGTGCCTGCCCAAGTATCTGGCACTTAGAGGCAAGAATTTACGTCTACTACCAGAGCAGATGCTGACTGACTCTGCCCATAATGATACATCCATAAACCAGCTGTGCTCAGCTTTGAACTAAGCCATCTGACTGTTGAAGCATCCCTGTCTTGAATTTATATCCAAGGAATATCAAACCTTTAGGACAATGACAAATTGAAGTGGACCTTCTTGGGATTAACTGATGCTGGCTTGTCAGGCAGCTATAAGCATTGTTGTAAAAGGTTGGCAATAATCAGTCCTTCTAATGGTAAGTGAAAGCATTTAATTGGATACTGAGATGTGACTGGGATGCAATGTCAAGGGGAAAGTGAGAAATTCAAGGTTGTCTTATTTTAAAAGAGACATATGCTGGAAAGATCTGTGGTTTAGCATTAAAATTCTGGATTTGGCATTAAAGAGGATTTTCAGGGCTTGATAGTTTTAGCCATGGTCCCCAAACTATATCAAATTTAATTACCTCTTTTTCTTGGCTGGACTAAGAGAGATACTTGAACAAATAGAAACTTGCTGTGGGGAACATTAAAGTTATGGTTATTTAAGTTTATTGGAACATGAATCATTGGACAAAATTGAGAAAAGAAAATTTTAGCATGATATACATTATATTAAAAAGCAAATACAAGTAATTATTATTATTATTATTTGTATATTTAGCCTAATGTGTAAGAAATTTAAAATGGCACTTTTATCTTTAAAATCAGTGAATAAAGTATTCTAGGGTTTTTTGTTTTGTTTTGTTTTAAACATCTTTATTGGAGTATAATTGCTTTACAATGGTGTGTTAGTTTCTGCTTTATAACAAAGTGAATCAGTTATACATATACATATATCCCCATATCTCTTCCCTCTTGCATCACCCTCCCTCCCACCCTCCCTATCCCACCCCTCCAGGCGGTCACAAAGCACCGAGCTGATCTCCCTGTGCTATGCAGCTGCTTCCCACTAGCTATCTACCTTACGTTGGTAGTGTATATATGTCCATGCCTCTCTCTCGCTTTGTCACAGCTTACCCTTCCCCCTCCCCATATCCTCAAGTCCATTCTATAGTAGGTCTGTGTCTTTATTCCTGTCTTACCCCTAGGTTCTTCATGACATTTTTTTTTCTTAAATTCCATATATATGTGTTAGCATACGGTATTTGTCTCTCTCTTTCTGACTTACTTCACTCTCTATGACAGACTCTAGGTCTATCCACCTCATTACAAATAGCTCAATTTCGTTTCTTTTTATGGCTGAGTAATATTCCATTGTATATATGTGCCACATCTTCTTTATCCATTCATCCAATCATGGACACATAGGTTGTTTCCATCTCCGGGCTATTGTAAATAGAGCTGCAATGAACATTTTGGTACATGACTCTTTTTGAATTATGGTTTTCTCAGGGTATATGCCCAGTAGTGGGATTGCTGGGTGTTCTAGCGTTTTTGATGGGCTGTTTATTAAACTGATATAGTTAGTTAGTCTCACAACACTTCAAGTATCATACATTTCCATTAAGGTCATCTTCAAACTACTGCACTTATTTCTAACTAATGGCACAGTCACAGATCTTTCATTATGGGGAAGCTGTTACAATATGAAAATAGAATTATTTTTTTACTTTAATAGCAAACACTGAGAGGTTGCATTCTTCTGCCTATAGTACTGCTTAAGTTGGTTGTGATAAGAGAGAAAGTTTTTTCATTTGTACCTGATTTTATAGCACCATTAGTATTATGTTACATTTGGGTACAGAGCAGTGATTCTTGGGTACTGCAGGGAAAAAAGTCACTAATAAAGTGTTCAATGATGGTGTCAGAGATTACTAAGTAACCAAAAGCAAATTATTAATTTTTCTTTCTAGAATTTCAGGGCTCAGGAGGACCCCCAAATAGATAAAGAACTCATGGCAATCTTTGAGTGGGTTATGGAGATACAGACTGATACCCTAAATCATCCTCTCTTCCTGTACAGGGAAAATTCCCCTCACATAGACTGGTGAAAAGATGGAGGTCTCTGGGATGAAGAGAGCTGGATTTCTGCTTCAGCTCTATCTTTCACAGCTGCTCCCCTGGATAAGTGATTTTGTTTTCTGTAAAATAAGGCTAGTCTTACCTTTCTGTCAAAGTCATTGTAAACATTGATTAAGGCAGCTTTTTATGGATTAAGACAGTCAGTATAGATCTGATATATAGTATTTGCTAAATAAATGAGACTTCCTTTCTCTTTCATTTCCCCTTCCAGCTTTAGTATGTAAGGACCTTCTTCAACCCAACTCCCTCCTCCTATCCCCAAGTGTGGCTGTCAGTTGCTTGGTCATGAGCTCTTTTTGAGTTATTTTTGAGCTCAGGCTTAGTGACATTGAGCTGGGCTCCGAGATTGGCCTTTTTTAAATTGAAAAAATTTTTTTAGTTTTTCTATAATTTGTTCTGTTATAGACCCAAAATGTACTAGTTATGTAATTATTACAGTGATTATAATACTTGGGTTTGTTTTTTCCCCAAATACCAGACCCAAAGTTACAGAGGACTTTGTTTTAGGTTTGACAGGCCTCCCATAGCCAATAGCCAATTAAATGGCAGATGAACAGCATGAAAACATGATGACATAGATCTTTCTCAAACTCGCTTCTTAAGATAATACTCAGAACGGTTCATTCACATTAATAGTTTGTGTTCCTTGGTCTAGAATAGTTCCAACCACAACATTAATAACAAAATCAGAGTCCATTTCTACAGAGGAGCAAGATTAGAATGACATTCCTCTGTGAATTCTGATAGTTGCACTTTGCATAAGCTGGTTTTAGTTCTTTGGTTGATTAACATTTATAGCAAAATTATTTCAGAATAAATTTTTTCTGTGAATAAATCTAAGTGTGAGATGGTTTATAGTAGTATTTGAATGTAGTAGATATGCAAATGGTTGTAGATCAAAGCTAGTCTAAGTAATATTGGAAAGAATATTTTTTATAAATAAACCTGAATGCTAAATTCTGGTATATTTATAATTGGATATTGTGGCTACATTTGAGTTTTGGAAAGTTTCTGAAGAGTTGAAGTTACTTGAGAAATTAACTTTCAGAGGTCAAGATATGAGATCAATATTCTGCAAGTTCCATAAAAAGAACTTTATATCAATAAATAATGTTTCAGTATTTTTACTTCAACTTTTGCTGCCTTTTGCAAGCTGGAAGCTAGCAATTCTAAAATAACACATTTTAGCCTATACTAGCAATTATTATCTTTGCTTTGGCAATAAATACCTTCCTAAATGTCTATATTTTATTTACTGAAAACTCAACAAATGGTATCCTGGAAGGGAGAATTTTCAGGATGCTATTGTGGGTTGCAGCATGAGATTTTATATTATTACATAGTACCATGTAAAGACTTTCTCGTGAGAAGGAAGGAGCAGTAATTACTTCATTAGTTGCATAAGAGAGTCATAGGTCTGAAGCATAAATTGATTCTGATTCACCAAGGATATTATTAAGCCGTCAAAATCTGTCAATATGGAGTGTGACAACAACATGTAAAATACCATTAAAGGGTCATTAACAAGGTCTTCAAGCTCATGCTTAGCATTTTCTCTGAGTTCCTAATGGAACTTTTCTCAAAACAGGATTTAAGTCAGATGTCTCATAAACTTTAATGCTGTTAAAAGTTTGCTATTGTAAGAAAGTGTGTCTTTTTTTGAGTTTTTTAGTTCCTATGTCAGCCAAAATGGAACAACAGTTAAGTACCAACCACAGAAGTTTTGAAATCTTGAGATTTACACCCATTAGTTTTTAAATCTGGTAAGCTCTGAAGATGGGCTGCAGTTGGTACATACTGGTTTGTATGTAGAGACTTAAAACATTCCTTTGCCAACAACAGTCATTGAATTTTTGCCATTACTTTGATAGATTTTTTTTTGTAGAAGGAAAGGAAGTACAGTTTGTAATGAAAATTTATTTTTTTCATTACACTGTCAATTACTGAGATCTGTGGTATTTGCAAATGAGTGTCCAACAAGAAATTTAGCGCAGTATTCTTTTCCTTTCTGTAGAAATATCTGACAACCACAGAAAAAAGAAGTGAGTCATTACCATTTTTCTTACTGCCATGAATATAACTCAAAATGCCAAATTGATTGAGTCTCAGCATTGTAAGTGATGGCAGCTATGATGCAAATAACTTAGTTCTTCATTTAAATGGCAGACAGGTAGAGATTAGAGCTATTCTATCATTTTAATGAACACTAAGAAAAAGTTATCTATGATGCATGGAATAATAAGTCGCATTCTTTGAAATCAATAATAATAGTTGGAGCTGTCAAAAAACTTTATGAAACTTTGAATAACTAAACAAAATTTCATATACTTGTTCCTAGCATTTAAAAAAAGATAACTAAGATATAGATTGGAAAAAAAAAAAAAACACCTGATGAGAATACATTGACCTGGGATGATCCAGATGGAATAGGCCCAGATATAATTTATTTGATAAGATTCTGGGAGTTGAGACCATATTCTCCTGATAGAAGGAGAAATTGGGAGGATATATACAATTGTCAAGTAAGGATTAATTATGAGTGCTGAGTCAAATTAAAGAGTGGAAATTGTATGATAACCTTGAAAATCAGAGTGAGCTGAGCTGGGAAGGTAAGAGAGCTGTATACAAGAGTAATAATAGGAGGAGATTTAAAGCAATTAATAAGATATTATATAATGGCATAAAAATTTAGGTGTGATTTAATTTTTGAACATAAAAACAGAGCATGATTCCTATCCTGAATGGTATCTAGTAAGAAATTAATTAATTGATTTAATAAGACTGTACTGATGTCATGACCACTGATGTTTAATTAGAAGCTGATTGCTGATTATGCCAATTTCATACCTGGGAAGTTTCCAAGGGGATGCTCATACCTTTTGAAACATTTTCACTTGGAGAGTGATAATAATTATTTGCTGGCAGACTAAAAAGAAACTGGAGTAATAAAATAAAAATCTCTCTCTGCTCTGAGAAGAAATGAGAGATCTTTTGCACTGAATGTTTATCATTAGGGGCTAAGGTAGCCCATGTAAAATTTGAGAGAAGGCGTTATCAAAACTTTTTCATGTGCTGTTGATTATTAAGAGAAGGGCTTGCCTTGGCTGATCACATGCTGCAGGGGTGATATTAAAACTATTCAACAACTTGTGCAATATGCTTACCAACAACTAGAGTAATGCCCACTGTAGACAACCACTGTGGTCCACTGATGCTTCCAGACTGAAAATCAGTTCCTCATGGCTGGCCCAGTATGTTTTAGGGTGTGGTCTGGACCAAACATAGGCTCCACTCTAGGTGAGTGAGTATAAATTAAATGTTGGTTTCCTATCACTAAAATGGTGAACATCACTTAACGTCATACCTATATTAAGACAACAGTATGTCCACCTGCTTACCAGTGTCTGAAAGTGCTTGAATATGTGATAATTTCTGAGATGATGCTTATGAGGCAACATAAGAGACAGTGGCTAGCACAGAGCCTGCTTAATATCACTTAACATCACTTGTTTTCATGCAATAAACAGGAGTGTAGGCAATATGCTCCATTTTGTCAATTATTTTGTTAGTTGGATTATTTTTGCCAAAATTTTGAACATGTAACAAGTCAAATCAAGTAAAAATGAAATCTACCATGAATTTGTACCTTCCTGTTCTTAAACTAGTAAACTTGAGAGGATGTCATTCTTATTTTGTATCAGTAAAAGAAGGAGTATTTGTATATATAGTTTATTTAGTTTATTTGGGTTAATATAGTCTATTTGGATATAGTTCATTTGGGTTAATAATATTTCAAAAATAAAACTTAAAAAATTTTGAGGAATGGGAATAAGAAGCAGTTTATTGGAAAGGAGGAAAGGAGGAGGGAAAGGAGGAGGGACAGAAGAAAATAACAATAGACAGGAGGAGGGAAAGGAGGAGGGACAGAAGAAAATAACAATAGACAGCATCCATGAAACTAATGGACCTGAAAGATGGTAATTATTATGGAGAAAAAGTTTGAGTTCTCAAAAGTCAGAGTTTTGGAAAATGACATCTACAGAGTACCTGGGATTTATTCCTTTGAACCAATGATTCAACTTGTCAAATTCTCTGCTTTGAAGTCCATTAAGGTCTCTCAGAAATATTCTTATAGGTTATTACAGACTGTTTTGGAGAGTTTCTCTCCTTTCAATTTCTTTCTCTTCACTTCCAAAATATTCGGCACTTTTAAAACTCATTACACACTTGTGGTCACTGACCTATTTATTGCCCAAGCACGGATGTGCTTTGGCCGCCACAGACACTGTTCACTCTGGGGACCTTGAGGGATCCAGAGGTATGACAAAGGCCCACAGGGGCCGATGTGGTGGGGGCAGTTCAGGGAGCATGTGTGGTTTACATCATCCGACTAAGAACGTACATTTCTTGTTAAAATAGAATTATGAGACATTTCATTTGTGTTGTAAATCACAGTTTTAGATGAGCTAGTTCAGATGTCACCTTTGTGAAGGCTTATTTTTTCCTTGTTTAGGTTACTCCAATAATTTACACATACCATTTTAATGGTATTTTTTTCCATTTTACTCTATTCATATGTATCTTCTCCTCCACTGGGCTATAGTAAAAGGGCACAAGACATCTTTTAGTCATTTTTATATCTCCATATCTAGTATGGTACTTAGTATAATGGTACCTTTATAACATTTTGTTGTTGTTTCTTTTGTGTGTTTTGAATAATGAACATAAGGTTTGCAATAGATAGAGCTGTTTTTCATAGGCTCTCTTGCCCACTTAAACATTAATGATTGTGACCACCTACAGGGGTGGGATAGGGAGGGTGGGAGGGAGATGCAAGAGGGAGGAGATTTGGGGATATATGTGTACGTATAGCTGATTCACTTTGTTTACAGCAGAAACTAACAAAAAAATGTAAAGCGATTATACTCCAATAAAGATGTTAAAAAAATATAAAACATTAATGAAACTTCACATTTCTTTTTTTTTAATGGTAATTCTTTGTATTGCTTTATTGTACAATTGCAATGCCCCCTTATCATCTTCTGGAATCTTCTTCCAAGTTGTGCTCACTTTAGACACGCTGGAAAAGTAAATGATTATAAAGCAAACAATTAAAGCACCACAAAGAACCAAGATTATATTACAGAAACATTAACAGTGCAAAAAAGAAATTTCTATTAGCAGTGCTTCTCAAACCTGGCTATGCATTAGAATTGCCTGAGGCATGAATTTAAGATTTAAGGATGGCCCATGCCTAGTCACTTGGGTTTAATTGATCTAAAATGGGGGCCAGGGCTCTGTATTATTTTTAAAAGCTCACCATTAAGTAATTCTAAGTGGATCCAGGCTTAAGAACCACTACACTTAGTACTTCATTTTTTCACAATATCCTCAAATATCAAATAAGCCCCATTGTATATATGGCACCATCTTGGTTATTTATTAACATCAGACAAGTTTCAAAGAACTTGAGGACACACTGCTATTAGTAGAAATCAATTTTAAAAATCCATTTTGTTAACAAAAATGTTGTGATGTCGATTATCTCTCAAGAAGCTGGCCAACAATAAAAATCAATACTTACTTACGTCTGTTTTGCATCAGCTGTATTTCATGGACCAGTGTAAAGTAACACAAAGGGTACCTCTAAAAAATTTTTCAGGGCTTCCCTGGACGCCTGCGCGTCCGGAGCCTGTGCTCCGCAACGGGAGAGGCCACAACAGTGAGAGGCCCGCGTACCGCAAAAAAAAAAAAAAAAAATTTTCAAAGAGCCGAAAATGAACCCAGTTGAGTTGGAGGCAATCTAATTCAATAGATTAGATAATCATCTTAATTCTCAGTTACCACATCCTAACAGGTTTTCTTTGGTGGAATGAGAAAGGGGAGTCAGTATAAGGTTTCTAAGAGACAGTAATAATCAGACCCATTTGTGGGTTTCTGTATTTTCATCACTGTCAAATTTACTGTCAAATTTGAAAATAGCCTAAAAAAAACAAATTATTTTATACTTTCAAGTGTGACAAAAATCATAATGCCTATAGGACCTGTACACCAGACCTAGGCTGTTGTTTTATAGTTAAGACTAAAAGATGCAGCTTACCTATGAACAATTTCAGAACCAAAAGAACAAAGATCCCAATCTAACAGAAATAGTTTTCTAATAGCATACATATGAAATTTGAAATAACTGGATTAAATGCATACTCTAAAAATTATCTTTCTTTCCTCTTAGTGACACATAGGTAGTAAAATACCAGCAACCAGACAAAAGTCATCACCTCAATTAAACAACAGTGCAAGACTACCCTACTATGTCTTTGCACAGGCTCAGCGGCCATAGCTCACGGACCCAGCCGCTCCGCGGCATGTGGGATCTTCCCGGACCGGGGCACAAACCCGTGTCCCCTGCATCGGCAGGCGGACTCTCAACCACTGCGCCACCAGGGAAGCCCCCCTACTATGTCTTTGCATGAGCTGGTGGTGCTGAGCCACCTAACAAAAATTTTCATGGGTTACACTAATGAACTCAAAACAACAATACTTACTTGATTAAGTCCATATCACTGAGCTGTGTTAAAATATTTGCTAAGGGATGTCTGAGTCCCCTTCGAAAGAGTTCCCTGAGAACATCTACACACTTTAGGCCTGTTTTCCTAACAATTATATTCCGTAGTCTAAAATTTCCAATGGATATAAATTCCCTCAGCTTCTCCCAATCTATTTTAGGATTTCGTTTACCTTTTTTTTTTTTTAACGTTGAACAAACCACTTTTTCAGAATGAAGAGTTGGCAGCAAGTTTTTCTTGGGATGTTGGTCTGCGCTTTGCGTCCATAGCGGGCAAGATTGTGGACTGTCACTGAAATTTTCCACCAGGGGAAGGCTACTGTCTTCATGCTCATTGAAGCCACTTTGTTGGGAAAATGAAGAGTAGCCACTGTCTTCATAAGGTACACTGGTCTCCAGTTCTTCTATGTCATTTGAACTGTTAAGTGTCGTACATGTTGATTTTCCTTATTATGCCAGGGTTTGCTTTCAGTTTCAAGTTCTACAATGCTGGGGCTCATAGTCGGTGACCGAAAACCTGGTAAGCTTTCATAGTCTTTCTGTTTTTTTTTCTAGATTAGCAACTTTATCTTTCTGTTTCTTATCTCTTTTTTTTTTTAATTGGAGTATAATTGCTTTACAATGGTGTGTTAGTTTCTGCTTTATAACAAAGTGAATCAGTTATACGTATACATATGTTCCCATATCTCCTCCCTCTTGAGTCTCCCTCTCTCCCACCCTCCCTATCACACCCCTCCAGGTGGTCACAAGCCACCGAGCTGATCTCCCTGTGCTATGCGGCTGCTTCCCACTAGCTATCTACCTTACGTTTGGTAGTGTATGTATGTCCATTCCTCTCTCTCGCTTTGTCACAGCTTACACTTCACCCTCCCCATATCCTCAAGTCCATTCTATAGTAGGTCTGTGTCTTTATTCCTGTCTCACCCCTAGGTTCTTCATGATATTTTTTTTTCCTTAAATTCCGTATATATGTGTTAGCATACGGTATTTGTCTTTCTCTTTCGGACTTACTTCACTCTCTATGACAGACTCTAGGTCTATGCACCTCATTACAAATAGCTCAATTTCGTTTCTTTTTATGGCTGAGAAATATGCCATTGTATATATGTGCCACATCTTCTTTATCCATTCATCCGATGATGGACACTTAGGTTGTTTCCATCACCTGGCTATTGCAAATAGAGCTGCAATGAGCATTTTGGTACATGACTCTTTTTGAATTATGGTTTTCTTAGGGTATATGCCCAGTAGTGGGATTGCTGGGTCATATGGTAGTTCTATTTGTAGTTTTTTAAGGAACCTCCATACTGTTCTCCACAGTGGCTTTATCAATTTACATTCCCACCAACAGTGCAAGAGGGTTCCCTTTTCTCCACACCCTCTCCAGCATTTATTGTTTCTAGATTTTTTGATGATGGCCATTCTGACTGGTGTGAGATGATATCTCATTGTAGTTTTGATTTGCATTTCTCTAATGATTAATGATGTTGAGCATTCTTTCATGTGTTTGTTGGCAGTCTGTATGACTTCTTTGGAGATTGTCTCTTTAGGTCTTCTGTCCATTTTTGGATTGCGTTGTTTGTTGTTTTGTTATTGAGCTGCATGAGCTGCTTATAAATTTTGGAGATTAATCCTTTGTCAGTTGCTTCATTTGCAAATATTTTCTCCCATTCTGAGGGTTGTCTTTTGGTCTTGTTTTTGGTTTCCTTTGCTGTGCAAAAGCTTTGAAGTTTCATTAGGTCCCATTTGTTTACCTTTGTTTTTATTTCCATTTTTCTAGGAGGTGGGTCAAAAAGGATCTTGCTGTGATTTATGTCATAGAGTGTTCTGCCTATGTTTTCCTCTAAGAGTTTGATAGTTTCTGGCCTTACATTTAGGTCTTTAATCCATTTTCAGCTTATTTTTGTGTATGGTGTTAGGGAGTGATCTAATCTCATACTTTTACATGTACCTGTCCAGTTTTCCCAGCACCACTTATAGAAGAGGCTATCCTTTCTCCACTGTACATTCCTGACTCCTTTATCAAAGATAAGGTGACCGTATGTGTGTGGGTTTATCTCTGGGCTTTCTATCCTGTTCCATTGATCTATCTTTCTGTTTTTGTGCCAGCACCATACTATCTTGATTACTGTAGCTTTGTAGTATAGTCTGAAGTCCGGGAGCCTGATTCCTCCAGCTCCATTTTTCTTTCTCAAGATTGCTTTGGCTATTCAGGGTCTTTTGTGTTTTCATACAAATTGTGAAATTTTTTGTTCTAGTTCTGTGAAAAATGCCAGTGGTAGTTTGATAGGGATTGTATTGCATCTGTAGATTGCTTTGGGTAGTAGAGTCCATCTATTTGTATCATCTTTAATTTCTTTCATCAGTGTCTTATACTTTTCTGCATACAGGTCTTTTGTCTCCCTACATAGGTTTATTCCTAGGTATTTTATCCTTTTTGTTGCAATGGTAAATGGGAGTGTTTTCTTGATTTCACTTTCAGATTTTTCATCATTACTGTATAGGAATGCAAGAGATTTCTGTGCATTAATTTTGTATTCTGCTACTTTACCAAATTCATTGTTTAGCTCTAGTAGTTTTCTGGTAGCATCTTTAGGATTCTCTATGTATAGTATCATGTCATCTGCAAACAGTGACAGCTTTACTTCTTCTTTTTCGATTTGGATTCCTTTTATTTCCTTTTCTTCTTTGATTGCTGTGGCTAAATCTTCCAAAACTATGTTGAATAAGAGTGGTGAGAGTGGGCAACCTTGTCTTGTTCTTGATCTTAGTGGAAATGCTTTCAGTTTTTCACCATTGAGGACGATGTTGGCTGTGGGTTTGTCATATATGGCCTTTATTATGTTGAGGGAAGTTCCCTCTATGCCTACTTTCTGCAGGGCTTTTATGATAAATTGGTGTTGAATTTTGTCGAAAGCTTTCTCTGCATCTATTGAGATGATCACATGGTTTTTCTCCTTCAATTTGTTAATATGGTTTATCACATTAATTGATTTGTGTATACTGAAGAATCCTTGCATTCCTGAAATAAATCCCACTTGATCATGGTGTATGATCCTTTTAATGTGCTGTTGGCTAGTATTTTGTTGAGGACTTTTGCATCTATGTTCATCAGTGATATTGGCCTGTAGTTTCCTTTCTTTGTGACATCCTTGTCTGGGTTTGGTATCAGGGTGATGGTGGCCTCGTAGAATGAGTTTGGGAGTGTTCCTCCCTCTGCTATATTTTGGAAGAGTTTGAGAAGGATAAGTGTTAGCTCTTCTCTAAATGTTTGATAGAATTCGCCTGTGAAGCCATCTGGTCCTGGGCTTTTGTTTGTTGGAAGATTTTTAATCATAGTTTCAATTTCAGTGCTTGTGAATGGTCTGTTCATATTTTCTATTTCTTCCTGATTCAGTCTTGGCAGGTTGTGCATTTCTAAGAATTTGTCCATTTCTTCCAGGTTGTCTATTTTATTGGCATAGAGTTGCTTGTAGTAATCTCTCATGATCTTTTGTATTTCTGCAGTGTCAGTTTTTACTTCTCCTTTTTCATTTCTAATTCTATTGACCTGAGTCTTCTTCCTTTTTTTCTTGATGAGTCTGGCTAATGCTTTATCAATTTTGTTTATCTTCTCAAAGAACCAGCTTTTAGTTTTATTGATCTTTGCTATCGTTTCCTTCATTTCTTTTTCATTTTTTTCTGATCTGATTTTTATGATTTCTTTCCTTCTGCTAACTTGGGGGTTCTGTTGTTCTTCTTTCTCTAATTGCTTTAGGTGCAAGGTTAGGTTGTTTATTCGAGATGTTTCCTGTTTCTTAAGGTAGGATTGTATTGCTATAAACTTCCCTCTTAGAACTGCTTTTGCTGCATCCCATAGATTTTGGGTCATCATGTCTCCATTTTCATTTGTTTCTAGGTATTTTTCGTTTCCTCTTTGATTTCTTCAGTGATCACTTCGTTATTAAGTAGTGTATTGTTTAGCCTCTATGTGTTTGTATTTTTTACAGATCTTTTCCTGTAATTGATATCTAGTCTCATAGCATTGTGGTCGGAAAAGATACTTGATACAATTTCAATTTTATTAAATTTACCAAGGCTTGATTTGTGACCAAGATATGATCTATCCTGGAGAATGTTCCATGAGCACTTGAGAAAAATGTGTATTCTGGTGTTTTTGGATGGAATGTCCTATAAATATCAATTAAGTCCATTTTCTTTAATGTATCATGTAAAGCTTGTGTTTCCTTATTTATTTTCATTTTGGATGATCTGTCCATTGGTGAAAGTGAGGTGTTAAAGTCCCCTACTATGAATGTGTTACTTTCGATTTCCCCTTTTATGGCTGTTAGTATTTGCCTTATGTATTGTGGTGCTCCAATGTTGGGTGCATAAATATTTACAACTGTTATATCTTCTTCTTGGATCGATTCCTTGATCATTATGTAGTGTCCTTCTTTGTCTTTTGTAATAGTCTTTATTTTAAAGTCTATTTTGTCTGATATAAGAATTGCTACTCCAGCTCTCTTTTGGTTTCCATTTGCATGAAATATCTTTTTCCATCCCCTTACTTTCAGTCTGTATGTGTTTCTACGTCTGAAGTGGGTCTCTTGTAGACAGCAAATATATGGGTCCTGTTCATGTATCCATTCAGCCAATCTGTGTCTTTTGGTGGGAGCATTTAGTCCATTTATATTTAAGGTAATGATCGATATGCATGTTCCTGTTCCCGTTTTCTTAATTGTTTTGGGTTCGTTATTGTAGGTCTTTTCCTTCTCTTGTGTTTGTTGCCTAGAGAAGTTCCTTTAGCATTTGTTGTAAAGCTGGTTTGGTGGTGCTGAACTCTCTCAGCTTTTTCTTGTCTGTAAAGGTTTTAGTTTCTCCATCAAATCTTAATGAGATCCTTGCTGGGTAGAGTAATTTTTGTTGCAGATTTTTCTGCTTCACCAGTTTAAATATGTGCTGCCAGTCCCTTCTGGCCTGCAGAGTTTCTGCTGAAAGATCAGCTGTTAACCTTATGGGGATGCCCTTGTGTGTTATTTGTTGTTTTTCCCTTGCTGCTTTTAACATGTTTTCTTTGTATTTAATTTTTGACAGTTCGATTAATATGTGTCTTGGCGTATTTCTCCTTGGATTTTTCCTGTATGGGACTCTCTGTGCTTCCTGTACTTGATTAACTATTTCCTTTCCCATATTAGGGAAGTTTTCAACTATAATCTCTTCAAATATTTTCTCAGTCCCTTTCTTTTTCTCTTCTTCTTCTGGAACCCCTATAATTCGAATGTTGGTGCATTTAATGTTGTCCCAGAGGTCTCTGAGCCTGTCCTCAGTTCTTTTCATTGTTTTTTCTTTATTCTGCTCTGCAGTAGTTATTTCCATTACTTTATCTTCCAGGTCACTTATCCGTTCTTCTGCCTCAGTTATTCTGCTATTGATCCCATCTGGAGTATTTTTAATTTTATTTATTGTGTTGTTCATCATTGTTTGTTTCATCTTTAGGTCTTCTAGGTCCTTGTTAAGTGTTTCTTGCATTTTGTCTATTGTATTTCCAACATTTTGGATCATGTTTACTATTATTATTCTGAATTCTTTTTCAGGTAGACTGCCTATTTCCTCTTCATTTGTTAGGTCTCGTGAGTTTTTATGTTGCTCTTTCATCTGCTGTGTGATTTTCTGTCTTCTCATTTTGCTTATCTTACTGTGTTTGGGGTCTCCTTTTTGCAGGCTGCAGGTTCGTAGTTCCCGTTGTTTTTGGTGTCTGTCCTCAGTGGTGAAGGTTGGTTCAGTGGGTTGTGTAGGCTTCCTGGTGGAGGGGACTAGTGCCTGTGTCCTGGTGGATGAGGCTGGATCTTGTCTTTCTGGTGGGCAGGTCCACGTCTGGTGGTGTGTTTTGGGGTGTCTGTGGGCTTATGATTTTAGGTAGCCTCTCTGCTAATGGGTGGGTTTGTGTTCCTGTCTTGCTAGTTGTTTCGCATAGGGTGTCCAGCACTGTAGCTTGCTGGTCGTTGAGTGAAGCTGGGTATTGGTGTTGAGATGGAGATATTCGCCGTTTGATATTATGTGGAGCTGGGAGGTCTCTTGTGGACCAGTGTCCTTAAGTTGGCTGTCCCACGTCAGAGGCACAGCACTGACTCCTGCATGCAGCACCAAGAGCCTTTCATTCACACGGCTCAGAATAAAAGGGAGAAAAAGTAGAAAGAAAGAATTAGTAGAAGAAAGAAAGAAAGAAGAAAGAAAGAAAGAAGGGAGGGAGGGAAGGAGGAAGGCAGGAAGGAAAAAAGCAAGAAAGAAGATAAAGTAAAATAAAATAAAGTAAGATAAAATATAATAAAGTTATTAAAATAAAAAAATTATTAAGAAAAAAAAGAAAAAAAATTAAAAAAACAACAAAAAAACGGACGGATAGAGCCCTAAGACAAATGGTGGAAGCCAAGCTATACAGAGAAAATCTCACACAGAAGCATACACATACACACTCACAAAAATAGGAAAAGGGGAAAAAATCATAAGTCTTGCTCTCAAAGTCCACCTCCTCAATTTGGGATGATCCGTTGTCTATTCATGTATTCCACAGTTGCAGGGTACATCAAGTTGATTGTGGAGCTTTAATCCGCTGCTTCTGAGTCGGCTGGGAGAAATTTCCCTTTCTCTTCTTTGTTCTCACAGCTCCCAGGGGCTCAGCTTTGGATTTGGCCCCACGTCTGCGTGTAGGTCACTGGAGGGTGTCTGTTCTTCGCTCAGACAGGACGGGGTTAAAGGAGCCGCTGATTCGGGGGCTCTGGCTCCCTCAGGCCAGGGGGAGGGAGGAGCACGGAGTGCGGGGAGAGCCTGCGGCGGCAGAGGCCAGCGTGACATTACACCAGCCTGAGGCGCGCCATGCGTTCTCCCAGGGGAGTTGTCCCTGCATCCCGGGACTCTGGCAGTGGTGGGCTGCACAGGCTCCCCGGAAGGGGGGTGTGGACAGTGACCTGTGCTCGCACACAGGCTTCTTGGTGGCAGCAGCAGCAGCCTTAGCGTCTCAAACCGCGGCTCGCGCCCGTTTCTGGAGCTCCTTTAAGCAGCGCTCTTAATCCTCTCTCCTCGCGCACCAGGAAACAAAGAGGCAGGAAAAAGTCTCTTGCCTCTTTGGCAGGTCCAGACTTTTCCCCGGACTCCCTCCCAGCTAGCTGTGACGCACTAACCTCCTGCAGGCTGTGTTCACGCCGCCAATCACAGTCCTCTCCCGGCGCTCCGACTGAAGCCTCAGCCCCGCCCGCCCTGGCGGGTGAGCAGACAAGCCTCTCGGGCTGGTGAGTTCCGGTCGGCCCCTGATCCTCTGTGCGGGAATCTCTCCGCTTTGCCCTCCGCACCCCTTTTGCTGTGCTTTCTTCTGCGGCTCCAAAGCTTTCCCCCTCCGCCACCCGCAGTCTCCACGCGCGAAGGGGCTTCCTAGTGTGTGGTAAGTTTTCCTTTTTCACAGCTCCCTCCCACTGGTGCAGGTCCTGTCCCTATTCTTTGTCTCTGTTTTTTCTTTTGCCCTACCCAGGTACGTGGGGAGTTTCTTGCCTTTTGGGAGCTCTGAGGTCTTCTGCCAGCGTTCAGTACGTGTTCTGTAGCAGTTGTTCCACGTGTAGATGTATTTCTGGTGTATCTGTGGGGAGGAAGGTGATCTCCGCGTCTTAATCTTCCGCCATCTTCCCGGAAGACCCTTTCATAGTCTTTAATGCAGTCTTTTTAAGAACCTTCCAAATATGAAGTAGTGTAGGAACCTTGTCTTCTGTCATCAGGCTTTACCGGTTTAATTCCAGAATGAACGTGGTAATAGTTAAAATCCCACTTCATTTTGACGCAGAAAGTGAGACTTCCTTCTTTACAACCGTCTGAGGGGCGAGGGCGCCGTAGCTGCAGTGGCAGGAACCGGAGGGCGCCGTGGGGAGCAGCTGCAGGGGCGCTGGCTCACGCCAGGGCAAGTGGGGTTCGCCTCAGGTGAGGGAGCTGCACCCGCGGCAGAGAAGCAGGCCGTCCACTTCTCAGAGCTCTCAAGACTTCACATTTCTGATTATGATTGTTAGTTGGGTAATCAAAATATAACCATGTCATGTTCTAAGGTCAGTTCTTCCTATTTTTAATTGTATGCTTTCCTTAATTTGTGCTCATTTCTAAGTTTTTGAGCTGTGTTTTTATGTTTATTCTTTTAAAATTTGCATTGTGTTTTCTTTTTATTAAGACTATAACCCCAATAACTCTTGTTTATTCTCCCAGATACAGAAATATGTGATGGTTATGTTCTAGTTTGTTGAAATTTTTAGTTACTTAAAATTAGATTCTGGTGAAACTATTAATTGACATGGGGTAGAACTAGCATGTTGGAAACTGGGGTGTCTAATGCCTGCGTTGAGTATAAACCTTGATTTTTTTAAGCATAGAAGCAGCCTAGGGATGTGCCTCAGACACAGGAAGACTTTGGGCTTTATCACCCGGTTACACTCACAATAGGGAGGGTGTTGGTGCCCCAGGGTGAGTACTAAGTCAGTGAGCTGTGAGCTATAATTGCAGAGTGCCCTCTTTTCCTCATCTTTTTTTTTTTTTTTTTTCTGCGGTATGCAGGCCTCTCACTATTGTGGCCTCTCCCATTGCGGAGCACAGGCTCTGGACGTGCAGGCTCAGCAGCCATGGCGCACGGGCCCAGCCGCTCCGCGGCACGTGGGATCTTCCCGGACCGCGGCATGAACCCGCGTCCCCTGCATCGGCAGGCGGACTCTCTACCACTGCACCACCAGGGAAGGCCTCCTCATCTTTTATGGAGAGTCTTCCAAACACATATGGTGCTTGTTCTTTGCAGGGAGATATGCTCCCATTGTCTGTTGGCATGTGTTGTGAGCTAATTTAGGTTCACTGAACATACCCGAAAATCTCCATAGCTAAGCCCCTGATTTCTGTGTATGAGACTTTTTATTATGTGAAATGGATACAGTAAGCAGGAAGAATAAAATACTGCTCAGGTAAGATTTCTACTCAGAAGCTTTTTCAAAGGAGGCTATGAATTATAATGCAAAAGGACATTGCACTCACTGCATGGTGATCTGGTTCTGAAAGCAAAGCCTTTCTTTGATAGCTAGAGGACAAGTAATTCTAAAGATCAAAAAACTTGTTATCATACTAAGAAACCTAAATCTGTGCCTGTGTATGTATTATTTTCCAAAATGTTCAGTTATGTATTACTCTCTGTCACCTCAGCGTTCAAAAACTAAAATGAACCATGGGATGGGGGGACAGTAATATCACTACAGCCCATCCTGGGCAGCCAGGTGGATTGTTTTTAGGCCACCTCAACTTATCCTTCATTGTCGTTCTAGCTCCTTTGAAGTAACTCTGAGGTTTCTCTTTCTCTCTCCAGTGCCTGGAGCTTCTGGCAATATGACAAGGTAAACAATTGACTACAGCAGAAGTAGCAAACTGAGGCCTATGGGCCAAGTCTAGCTCTGGCCTGCTTTTGTACTGCCTGTGAGCTGAGCATGGTTTTCACTTTGAAAAACAAAAAAATAAGAACCTGTGACAGAGACTGTAGGTGGCCTGAACCTATGCCTAAAATACATACTGTCTGGCCTTTGACAGGAATGTTTGCCAACCATTGCCAGCCATCTGAATTTTATTCTGCAGTGGCCTTGACATCCCTGCCTTCTTTCACAGACTCTTCTGACCTCCTGTTACTACTTCTTGTGCACATCTTGACCTTTAGTGCACTATCAAACATCCTTCAGTTTCTATTGCTACAGGCTGCATCCTCCCTCTCACCGATGCCTCTGTGTCTTTGTACATGCTCTTCCTGCTTTCTGGAATGTTCTCCACTCTACCCTGCATCTTTTGTGATTTGTATCTGTTGTGCAATTTATCTATTTTATCTTCACTTCTCTGAATAGAACAATGTACACAATGCTGATAACGAATGAATATTATCTAATAATTAAACCTTATCAAATAAATAATGTTTAGCCAGAGAGAAAATTATAGATACTGGACAGAAAGCCAGTGACAAATTTGTGTTCCTGTTGTCATTGGTCATGTTGCTGTTGATGACAGCTCTCTTCTCACGCTGCCTTGGTTATTTACTATCAGCATAAATAATGGCAGTGTTTTTTTTTTAATCTTTCTTTTCTCATTTGTGTTTTATTCATATATTTTTTCAAAGCACAGAAAAAAGATAAAGTCCAGGGTCTTGAAAATTAGTGGGCTTGTACACTAAGCAATGGTAAGGAAGGAAGATAACATTTCAGGAGAGAAAAAGCAATAGTAACAGCAAGTGATTTTGCAAGGGGATATATGTATCAGATAGTGTTTTTGTTATGGAAAAGAATTAAGATCACTAGCCACAGTTGGCCATTTTAAAGCCCTGGGTGTTGCTATGGCTACACTGAGGAACCTGTTATGGTCACCCTTAGAGTATACACAATGATAAAGGGAATTTAGTGCTTTTAGATACAAATATGAATGATAAAAAGTTTGTTTTTCTAATCAAAAGAAGGAAGTGAAAATGGATTTGTTTGTCTCTACCAGCTATGGGAATTAGAGGTTGGAAAAACTAAGATAATTGACATATGTGTTAGGTTACAAAAAAGATGTGGTAATTTAGAACTAATCCCGAAAAAATGATATAACATTCTGTTGTGAAATCTTTATAAGAGGGGCAAAAGGTAGTAGGGAATAAAGTAAACCTAGTACCATAGGTAAACAATACCCAAATTCTTAAATGACAGTTTAGAAATAATAAAATACAAAAGTGAGTAACCTGTTTGTTCCTAAGCTTAAATCTTATGTTTGGAACATTCTTATAATTTTAAGCTGTTCAAAAAGCAGTTCTTGTTCATTGCCTGCTTTCCCCTGACCTTTAAGGAACCTGTGATTAAACTCCACCTCCATATATTCCCATTTTAGAGCTATCCAGCAGAGCTGTTCTTCAGTCAATATATGCCTTCATCTCTTATTCTGACTTGACCTGAATTTCTTTTGTGATTTTTTTTCTCCTAGAAAAGCCTATTTCAACCTTTGGTATCAAAATCACTCCTTCTGTGGGCAAGTAAAATAGTAGCCAAGTGTCAGATGTCATTCACGTTACTCTCCTTGAAACTCCAGCTACCTCCTTTACCTGTTTATCTCTTCAAAGTGGGAAGTAATCAGTATGGTCATTTTTATTTTTAAGATTCACTTTTCATTATCATTTAAAAAACATCTAAAAGGATATATCGCTCACTGTCCTTTTGAGATGTGAGGTCAATAAGTTATTATGGGGGCTTCCCTGGAGGTCCAGTGGTTAATACTTGGCACTTCCATGAAAGCGCAGGTTCGATCCCTGGTCGGGAAACTAAGATCCCGCGTGCCGTGTGGTGTGGCAAAAAAGACAAAAACCAAAAAGTTATTATGTGGTGGGCACTAAGATAACACCGCATATTTTATTTATTTTATTTACCTGACTTGGGAAACTTTTGGTCTCATTTAGAGAATATGGAAAAACCTTAACAAGGCTGTGTAAAACTCATTTTACTCAATATTTTGGTTCATATGTTTGCCAAATTGATATTGTCTAATTCAAAAGGAAAACATGTCCAGTTTTTCATTTTAAGTCCCATGGACCCTTATTGGGTACTAATCTTATTTTTGCTCTTAGTAATTTTATGTGTTCTGAAACTGAACTTTGCATTTAAATGTGATTCTACAATTCCTGAAATTTAGAGAAGAAAGTTCCAAACATTATCAATCACAGCTGTCTATATACCTTTTGACACCTTCTGTTGTTCACACTATCAGTTAGGCTTAGTGAGCCAGGAAATGCTGCCCTTTCTTTTACACTTACCCTTTCAGGGGTGTATAGATAAGGCCGTCAGTGAGCTTGCCAGCATGCAGGCTCATAACCATGGTCTGGGGCAAACCACTGATTCTTCCCTCCCTAGTCATTCTCTTTCAACTGACTGACCAAGAGTGGTCACCTTGACCTAAGGTCAGCTGGTCTGGGTAGTAACCTTTGCATGCAATGACAGGAAGAGATGAGTTTGGAATATCAGATTCTCTCTCCTAGTACTTTTCCTTATAAAACATGGGTGATCCTTGCAGTTAAAAATGGAGGATGAGATGAAGAGGATGCAAAGAGGGGAACTACATGGTAGGGTTGGGGCCATGAGGATTTATGGAAAAGTGAAATTATAATCTAGCACACAGATTTTTCCCAGAGATGGAATGAGAGACCATGTGACCTCTGGGTGTGACTGAAAGGTCAGTCCACTAAGCTACCTCTATGTTTGAGGCAATAGCTTTACAATCCTCTCTCCCCAGCCATTTTCCCCCCAGAGGTTACCTTGAGTTCCTTACAGGCTAAAGAATTGACCAGAAACAAATAAAATTCCTGTCGTTTAGACCTTCCTCCCTGAGTAGGATATCAATGTGCTCCATCTTATGCTACTGCTACTGCTCTGTGCAGTCAGCGTGGGCCGTGAACAAGGATCTGACAGGTGACCATTATCTGTTCAGGGAATGTCATGGGCTTGCTGCTTTTCCTTGGACAGCTGGTCCCCAAAGAATTGTAGCACTGTCAAAATTTAAACATGGCTCAGCTCTCCTTAAATGTGCTTCTGTGAGAAACATACAGTCTCTTTGTTCTAAATAGGTGATGGAACTGTTTCTGGAATTGAATTGGATTACATGTGTATTTCATGCTTGATTTCTCCTGTGTGAGGAAAACACCACCAGCTGAGTGTGCTTTTGGGGTATTTGAGGGGCAAAGGCCCTGCTCTGTGCCCATCCTGATCTCTAACCTCCATGCTTGTACCTTGCTTGCTTGAAAGATATAAGCCCATATTGCTCGAGATACTTACAATTGTTTAGGGAAGGTGTTGTCTTCTAGCTTACTACCCTCCAAGACATGGGCTTACTGGCTTTTCTTTCCTGTCTCCTGACACTCCTGGGCCTTTCTTCAGGGTTGGTGTGATATTATGATATAATAAAAACTAGGATATTTGATCTTTGTCCCTAGTTCCTGGCACAGAGCTCCTAAAACTCTTGTAATTTCCTAAGCGATGTGAGTGTCCTTTTGTATGCTAGTGAGATGACTGGTAGCTGGCAGCGCCTAGATAGCTTCAGGATGAGGGCTGTTCACCAAAATGATCAAGGCACATTTAGAGGGTTGGAAGTTTCAGCCCCACTCCCTGACTTCTGGGAAGGGGAGAGGGGCTAGAGATTGAATTAACCACCAATGGTCAGTGATTTAATCAATCGTGCCTGTATAATGGAACCTCCATAAAAATGCTAAACCTCAGGGTTTGGAGAGCTTCTGGGTTGGTAAACACATCCACATGCTGGGAGGGTGGTGCATCCCAACTCCAAGGGGACAGAAATTCCTGTGCTTTGCATCTTTCTGGATCTCACCCTGTATACTTCATCTGGCTGTTCATCTGCATCCCTTATAGTGTCCTTCACAATAAATGGGTAAATGTAAGTAAATGTTTCCCTGAGTTTTGTGAGCCATTCTAACCTGGGGGAAGGTTTGTAGGAGCTCCTGACTTTGCAGCCAAGTTGGACGGACCCTTCTTTTTTTTTTCTTCCCCGCATGACATGTGGGATCCTAGTTCCCTGATCAGGGCTCGAACCTGTGCCCCTTGCAGTGGAAGCACTCCCCACTGGACCACCAGGGAAGTCCTGGACAGATCCATTACTTGTGACTGACATCTGAAGTGAGGGCTTTTAGACTGAACCCTAAACCTGTGGAGCTGGACGCTAAGTCCTGGTATTGAATTAAGTTATAGGACACTTCGTTGGTGTTCAGAGTTGGAAAGTTGATCGACATGGGAAAAAAAAACCCCACATTTCACTTCGGAAGTGCTGTGAGTAGAGAAATAGTTTTCCTTTAGCAGTGAATATACAAGTGGTTCTGGGCACATGGCAGACAGTACTAAACATGAAGAGGAAATCAGGTGGCAATTATATAATGAGCATTTTTATTAAATTTAGGAGTTGCATTCATCCTGTGAGCTTCATTTTCTTTAGGAGGATTTCATTTTCTAGGTGCATTTATTTCATGGAGAGAGGTACTTGGTAAATATATATGTATAGGGATATAAATCATGCCCTTAAGTAGACATTGTGCTCATTTAATTCTTATAAGAATACTGCTGGGTAGGTATTCTTACCTGTATTTTTTGATGAAGAAATTGAGGCTTAGAGTCATTAATGGACACTTCTCGAGGTCTGCTAAGAGGCAAATTTTTTTGTTTTTGAAGACCCATCGCTGCCCCTGCCGGCAGCCTCTCTGCCGCCCCTGGGGCCTCTAGCCCCACACAAACAATGCCCGTCGCATCTGTCACTGGCCTGCATCAGCAGCACTTCGTCACCATGACGCAACAATCTCTGTCCTGTCTCTGGGCTCGTTGCACTAAGAGGCAGATTTGAGACTGCATCTGAGCTTATTCCAAAGCTTGTGGTCTTTCCAGTTACCATAAAGATATGGGAACACAAAAGATTTATCCTAGCATTAGTTTGCAGTGCCTTTAAATCTTCCATTTAGTTTCTTTCTTCTTTTTTGTAAAGTTAATAAAAAACGTAAAAACTCATATTCACCAAAAGCATTTCATTTCTTAAAACAACAACACCACCTGCACTGGAGGCATTGGTGATGAGTAACAGCAGGCTTCTGAGGGCACAACTCATTGTTCCTAATCGGGTGATAGAAAGGATTTTTTCTGTTGCCTTGGCTCAAAGTAATTGCATATTTATCTATTTATCTGAGTAATTAATCAGAAACCCAAGTAGTCAAAGCAGCAGCTGGAATTCCCATGATGGACTTCCATGTTACATTCACCAATTCTCAGCACTTTAAATGATTTCTTACCCAAGCAATGTAAAACCCCATGAGTCATATGACCAAGTGCTAGCTATACTAGGGACTATTTACCCATCCTGGAGAATGCATTTTAGATGACTTTGCAGGAAATATAGAGAAAAATGATTACAGTAAAGATATGTTTAAACTGAAAAGCATTCAATAGTTTATGTCTCTACAATGACTTTCCTAGGCCTTACATTTATAGTCTAAAAATAACATTTTATAGAAGCAACAGGCATAATGTTCTATTAATTTAATAAGAAAGAAAGCTCTGTTAAAGCATCTTTGTTTAAAAATGTGCATTTTTAAATGACTCAGAATCAGCATAATGGCCATTTTCCTCAGCTGTCTGTGGATGCATAGGAAACAATGACAGACCAATGGTGTCTACAAACCTAGTTTCGAAAAGCAGAACTGCCTTTGACCAAAATGTTGAATAGCAGTGTTTAAAAAATAAACCAATGTTTATTTTGAATGGAAAACTGTTTTTGAAGACTCAAAATGAATCGCATTTATCAGTAATTAAAAATTCAATTATTATTGAGTTTCCTAAAGTATCCATAAGGACCAAATTTGCTGAAGTTCAAGGAACTTGAATTTTGGAAGCTGTGAGCAAGGCTTGAAAGGCTACCTCTTTCTTTTTTTTATATATATATATATATATATATATATATATATATATATATATATATATATATATATATTTATTGGAGTAAAATTGCTTTACAATGTTGTGTTAGTTCCTGCTGTACAATGAGGTGAATCAGCTATATGTATACCTATATCCCCTCCCCCTTGGACCTCCTTCCCACTCCGCCACACCACCTATCTAGGTCATCACAGAGCACTGAGCTGAGCTCCCTGTGCTATACAGCAGGTTCTCACTAGCTATCTATTTTACACATGGTAGTGTATTTATGTCAAACCTAATCTCCCAATTCGTCCCACTCTCCCCTTCCCCTACTGTACTGTGTCACATGTCCGTTCTCTACGTCTGCATCTCTGTTCCTACAAATAGGTTCATCTGTACCATTTTTCTTGATTCCACATATATGTGTTAATATATATTTGTTTTTCTCTTTCTGGCTTACTTCATTCACTCTGTATGAGAGACTCTATGTCCATCCACATCTCTACAGATGACCCAATTTCATTCCTTTTTATGGCTGAGTAATATTCCATCGTATATATGTACCACATCTTCTTTATCCATTCATCTGTTGTTGGACATTTAGGTTGTTTCCATGTTCTGGCTGTTGTAAATAGTGCTGCAATGAACATTGGGATACATGTGTCCTTTTGAATTATGGTTTTCTCAGGGTATATGCCCAGGAGTGGGATTGCTGGGTCATATGGTAGTTCTACTTTTAGTTAATGAAAATAAAAACAAAAATAAACAAATGGGCCCTAAGGAAACTTAAAAGCTTTTGCACAACAAAGGAAACATAAACAAGACCAAAAGACAACCCTCAGAATGGGAGAAGATATTTGCAAATGAAGCAATGGACAAAGGATTAATCTCCAAAATATGCAAGCAGCTCATGGAGCTTAATATCAAAAAAACAAACAACCCAATTAAAAAATGGGCAGAAGACCTAAATAGACATTTCACCAAAGAAGACATATAGATGGCCAAGAAGCACATGAAAAGGTGCTCAACATCACTAACTATTAGAAAAATGCAAATCAAAACTACAATGAGATATCACCTCACACCGGTCAGAATGACCACAGTCCAAAAATCTACAAACAATAAATGCTGGAGAGGGTGTGGAGAGGCAGGCTACCTCTTATATGTATATTGTGTTAGACCTGCATGATGTTTTATAAATAAAAAGTCAATAGAAGGATTTCACATAAAAGTCAGGATTTTTGGCTTCTCTTAAAAAATAAGTCAAACGATGTGGCAACACAGGGTCTATTGTCCCTTTCAGTTGAGGTGTATGCTTTCCATTTCTTATTCTCTTGCACATAGCATGTATGCAAATTCTCTTCTACAGCTGACTTAATTCATTTTAAGTTACCTGACTAGCAGTGTAGGCATTTGAGTTTCAGCCTATATTCTAAGCTCTGCCTACTGCTAGTTCCCAAACCACATGACTTTTATCTTTTGAGATACTCTCTCAGTCCTCAGGAGATGATGATGGTGATGATGATGATGATGGCTTTTGAAATTTTGTTCTATTGTTAAGATCCCAGAGACTTTTTGAAATCATACAAACTTTAAAGGGAAAGAGACATTGACTTAAACAAAATAGAAAGTATTGATGTTAAGATTATTAAACTTGGTAACATTATTTGTTGTGAGAGATTTATGTGTTAAGAAAGGTTTGGAATATATGGGGAGAATCCCAAACAACCTCGTTTATATAAAGAAATTAGCTGCTATTAAGGTTGGGATTATAATGGGAAATTCTATGCTATAGTTTTATCTTCCTCAGCTCCTCCACCCTTTACTGGGGCCCCCACCCCCGCCCGCCAAATGAATAAGGCCAAAGAAAAACAAGACCCATAGTAATGGATGCTGAAGTAGAAGTTCATCTTTCTATATTTATCATGTTAGAACTGGATTAGAATAGAGTAGGTTGGTAAGATTTAGCAAATAAAAATGCAGGATGTCTAGTTATCTGAATTTCAGATAAACAAGAAACAGTTTTGTAATCTAATTATGTTCCATGCAATATTTAGGGTATATGCTATGGTCTGAATGTATCCCCCCCAAATTCATATGTTGAAATCCTAATGCCCGGAGTGATGGTATTAGGAGGTGATTAGGTCATGAGTGTGGAATCCTCATGAATGAAATTAGTACCCTCATAAAAGAGGCTCCAGAGAGCTAGCTCATCCCTTCCATGTGAGGACCAGAAAGAGGTCAGCAGTGTGCAACCTGGAGAGGGTCTTCACCGAAACCATGCTAGCACCCTGGTCTTGGACCTCCAGCTTCCAGGACTGTGAGAAATAAATTTCGGTTGTTTGTAGCCACCTAGTCTGTGGTATTTTGTTATAGCAGCCCAGATAGACTAAGATAGTATACTTACACTAAAAATGTTCATTTCTTATCTGAAATTAAAAGTTAAGTTGGTCTCCTGTACTTTATCTGGCAACCCTAGAAGAGGGGAAAGATGCTTCATCAAAGGCTTGGTTATTTCTGCAATCAAGGTTTAGTCAGCAGATGGAAGGCCAGAGGGAGCCTGTTCCCAACCTGGGAACCTGAATATCAGATAAGCCAAGTAGAGAAGGCATTTTTGGATATTTCAGACAGCAGGAAATCAGACTAGGTTCAGGCTAGCAGGCAATAGGTTGAGAAGCTTTCAGGTTTTAAAGATAGATGTGTGTTAAAGTCCTGCCTGGAACGATAATAATGATGATGATGACGGTATCTAATGTATGAGCTTTATTACATGCCAGGCATTGGCCTGGATGCTTCATATATTAACTTTAATCTTCTTAACGATCCTGTGAGATAGATACTATTATTATCTCCTTTTTATAGGCAAGGAAACTGGGTACCAAAAAGTAAATTAATTTGCCTAAGTGACCGAAATGGCAAAACCTGGGTTTGTGTTTCATTACTTACGAGGTTAAGTGATAGAGAATATCATATAATTATGTATTGCATACTAAGTACTTTATAAATATGTCACGTAATTTTTGCAGCAACCCCATGAGATAGACATTATTGCCAAAGATTAAAAATAATCTAAGCATTGTTTTTAGGGGTAGAAATTGTTAGAAGTATTTTTAATAATACAAACTTCCTACAAACCACTGCAGTGGAGAGATGCTCAGAGTATATTACTTTTCAAGCACCAGAAATTACACTGAGTTTTCTACTTTTAGAAAAGAGAAGATAGAGATGGGAAAAGGAGGAAGAAAAAAAAAAACCAGAGCAAGTTTATATCATAAATGATTTTCAGTTTGCCTCAGGTACAGATTTATAATGTGTTGATATTTTTAATACCAGTCATGTATTATGACTCTGTATTTTACAAAGCTCAAAGTTCACCCAACACTGCTGTTTATATAAACACACATATACACATACATATAAACACATATTTATAAAATTATTTTTTAATATGTACTATATGTATATATATTCTAGTATAAAGACAGTTCTGTACAAATGAGAGAGTGCTCTTATCTCCTTGACCTTGTATGCCAGGAAACTTAGGGAGGGTGAACACCCATGAAGAAGGAAAGACGGGAGAGTTGAGACTAGCTCACTGGTGGTAGTCCACCAATGAGCTTGGTAACCCAAAATGGCATTGTCAGTGGTATTGCCAGAGGCAATATATTCCACTGCCTCTGGATAAACAAAAACTTCACGTGGGTACCTCAGAGTCTACTTTTATTAAAACTGACTAATTTCTTAAAGATAGAATCATATTTCTGATTCTATATTTTTTTCATCTAAAAGAGCAGGGTTTTATTATTTTCATTTGCCATTATGCTGTAGGATCTCATGAAAATTATGAGTGACTCCCTTCTCTGGGCCAGACTGAGGTCCTTTTAATTGCAAAGAGAAGTGAGTATCAGGACAGGAACAGACAAAAACTGGTCAAAGTCTTCATATGACCTTTGATTCCCTCTTTTCAATGAAATACTCAAAGCCTACTTTTAGCTATCTACTGGGAAGTGAAAGATTTCAACTGTCTGAGGGTCCTATGTCAAGCCTTGTTAAATGTTAATGTTTGCAGTGGAAGTCAGAGGGCAACACAGAAACTGACTGCTGGATACTTGTGGAGAATTTCTGGACTCTCTTTCTCTAGCAACTTATTACAACCTTTACAAGGTCCAGAGATGGTAGAGGCTGTGGCCAGTGAAGAAATCCTGAGACTCTCTAGGTCTTAATCCTACTGGCTCTTTCTCCTGGGCTCAAAAAACGGCAAAGTGCAATGCCTTAAAAAAAGGACAAGCATTTGCTTATATAGTTTGGGGCAGCTGATATGTTATAGGTGAAGTATGCCTAAGTCGGGGTGTGGGATTTATGTATGTCATTCATTCGCCCTCAGGAAAACATGTAAAAATCTTAAATGAGAGAATGCAGTGATCTTAGGCAATCCATCCTGGGGATAGTAATTATAAGTTACTAATATTTTCTTTTCCCTTAATCAGGAAAGAAAAATTATATGGCATGGGCATAGGAGGTTCAACTCCACAGGTGAGCATCTCCCTGCCCACCACCCTAAACTCCCTATTATACTTTAGTATTCTTGTTTTACTCATGAGGAAATTGAGGCTTAGAGAGGTCAAATGAACTTGCTTAGGATCATATACTTGGTTAATGGTAGGACTTCTCAGATTTTTTTAACTCCAAGGCCATGTGCTTTTCCTGTATATCATCTCCCAGGACGAATTGCTCAGTCTTCTCAGCTCCAGCTTCTTTACCAGTAAAACAGTGATGCTATTACCTGCCTTGATGGGCTGTGGTGAGTATTAGAGATAACTGGTATAAAGTTTCCAGCGCAATGACAGCCCTAGGTTACGTTCAGAAAGTTAGAGCTTTTACTGTTATTAAGCAGGGAAAAAGTAAGTGTCCCAAAGGCAGGTGGGCAAAACACAGTGTCAAGAAAGTCCAGTAGGAGGCACTAAATAGAGGTCTATGTAGGCAATAGTTTCATGGAGTGTGAAAACTATATAGGAGCATTTAGCTCATAGAAGGGCTAGACTGAGAATAAAAAAGGGAATGGCCTACTTTAGCAAGAAATGAAGGCAGGAACCTACAGAGATGACTAAACTTACTCAGTCCAGAATGAATTTGACCTTGAATGAATTTTCTTGGAAAAAATGGAACACACCTCTATAAATCCATTGATACTGTGATATTGTTCAAGTATTTGCTAAATAATTGAAATGATTAAATTAAAATATATTTGCTAATAAAATAATCGAATTGTTTTTTTATTTTTTTTTATTTTTTTTTTGCGGTACGCGGGCCTCTCACTGCTGCGGCCTCTCCCGTTGCGGAGCACAGGCTCCGGACGCGCAGGCCCAGCGACCATGGCTCACGGGCCCAGCCGCTCCGCGGCATGTGGGATCTTCGCGGACCAGGGCACGAACCCGCGTCCCCTGCATCGGCAGGCGGACTCCCAACCACTGTGCCACCAGGGAAGCCCTCGAATTGTTTTTTAAACCACAAGCATGAGAACAACAGAGGTCACTGGTTTTCTTTTATCATGGTCTGGATTTGGGATTGAAATCATTTTTAATTTGTTATTTCACATGCAGTCAGGACTAGAATTTTTCTTTAGTTTTTTTATTCAGTGTAATACAGGTTTGACATTAAAAAATAATGATGATGTATGACAGCAGCAAGGATACTTTTGTATGTGACTATATAACCTGTCAAGAATTTGCATCAGGCCTTTCTGAAGTGCTGTCATTCTCATTCACAATAAAGGCCCTCAAGCCCCTCACTGTCTCACAATAGAGGCTGTCACCCAGTCAGCACAAATTTCATCTGTGTATGAGTCAGCTTTGATACTGCTGATGCATGTCAAACGCTTGTTAAATTCACTGTGGGTCAACTACCTAAATGTTTCTTCTCAATGATTCAGTCATGGAAGCACAAGGCCCTGAAATACCTAAAGAAGTGTGGCAACCAGCATCCTCTTGATAGACTTGTTAGGAGCCTGATGAATGGGGGTAGGAGTTGAATTTAACACAAATACCAATAAAATTGAAGTAGTGAAAAGTCTTATAAGTTTATTTTGTATATTTGCATATTATTCGAAAGATACTTGATTTGATTTGTTACTGGCACTTTTCTGGATAAAATGGGATGGTTTTAGAGACTTATTGAAAAGATTCAAATTGTTATTTGTTTATTCATTTGTTCATTCATTCATTCATCCATTTGTTCATCAAACTTCCTTGAGCCACATGCTTTCCTAAGCATTGAAAATGAAAAGACAACTGAGACTAGGCCTCTGTCCTTCTGGGTCTCACAGACTATTAGAAAAAGAAATTTCATTGAATTTAAAAAATTAGCATTATTCTGTTTTTGAAGTTTTCCTTTTCCTTGATTTTTTAAAACAATTTTCCTGGCCTTGCTGAAAAGGTATAATGGATGAAATGTGGACTACTTTAGGAAGCCTGGAAGAGCAGAAATAGCGAAGATAATGTTTATTCTCTTCCATTCTATTCCTAGACTATATCATGCTATTCCCTTCCACTCCTAAGTCTCCCTATATATATTTTTGAATGAGAGTCAGAGACTGGAGGCTCTATTTGTGTTAGGGTGATGTTTGTTGGCTTTGGATTTTTTTTTTCCACTAGGAATTGTTGCTCCTCAGTTGCTGGCTTCACCACTTTGATTAGGAGTCTCCCTTTACCAGTTACTAACTGTAGGGTCTAAAGCAACGCATCTAAAATTAACTCTTGCTTCCTTGGAACCACAGAATAATTAACAAGAGACATAAAACTACGATCAAGTTTTCCTGACACCTGTGTGTATTTTCACTCTATTGCCCTTTCAATTGTTATATGAGTGTATTATATTTTATGTATTATAGAATTAGTAACTGTTTATCAGAGAAGATTCCAAAAAAAAAATAAAGAAGATTAAAACAAAAAAACATTTACCTGCTTCTTCAATACACAGAAGGAATCAGTTGGTATTCTGTAGACTGTTCATCCAGCCATTCTTAAAGCACTTAGAGACACACACGCTTTTCCTTTAAACAAAAGTGTGATTTTGGTAGAAAAATTTTCTAGATGTAGAAATGCATGGTCAAAACCCTGAACATCTTTAAACATTTAAAACATATCACCAAACTGCTCTCCTAAATCAGTGTAGCAATTTGTATTCCCATCAGCACTATGTATAAGTGGTTGCATTTCTGAATTTGCCAGAATGAGATATAATCATTAAAAAAAGTCAATATGATAGGTGAGCTCTTTCAATTTTACAGATTCTTGGTATAATCCTTGGATTTCTGATTGCCTATTGGTTCTCTTTTAGTTAAGATATTCTTAACTATATTCTTAACTAACTATAAGATATTCTTATCTATGATGCTTATATTCCTGCTTGCCACCCCTTTGTTATCCAGAGTTGTTCTGGGTCCTTGAGATCTGCTTTTGTTGCTGTTGGTAATTGTTTGTCTCTTGGTTTTATCTTATGCATGCAGTAGATTTTTCCCTCACTTGCTCCTTTTTCTACTCAGAAAGAGGCCTTCTTATAGGAAGGCCACCATAGCTAGGATAGACTTCTACTCTATCCTTTCATTAATCTGTTAAAGAGTCAGTATTTAATGCTCACTAACTTGTACACAACTTTCTAGGAAAGTAAAATCCTGTCCCTATAATCATTCAGTCGATTGTCCATGACCTTCCTAATTGGAAAAATGCAGTACAATTATTTTGATCAGGAAAACAGAAACCATTCTAAGTATTTCAGGCTGGATGGGATTCAGTTCAGAGATTTACAAACTCACGTAACTGTTAGGAGGATTAGAGAAGCAAAGGTCAACGACCATATAGAATATATAGGAACCATGTTTGTTTGTTTTTTGTTTGTTTTTTGTTTGTTTTTTTGTGGTACGTGGGCCTCTCACTGCTGTGGCCTCTCCCATTGCGGAGCACAGGCTCCGGAAGCGCAGGCTCAGCGGCCATGGCTCACGGGCCCAGCCGCTCCACAGCATGTGGGATCCTCCCGGACTTGGGCACGAACCTGTGTCCCTTGCATCGGCAGGCGGACTCTCAACCACTGTGCCACCAGGGAAGCCCAGGAACCATGTTTTCTATGTAGAATATTTTTATTTGATGATACACTTGATTAGACTAAGGTAATTTCCATAGTGAGTTTCCATCTATTTATTTGTCTGTTTGCATTGTAGATAGTGCTTAGTTCTTTTTATGAGTCACATTTTCTCTTAGAGGCTGTAAGCATTTTTGTTAAAAAACAAACAAAAAAAGCCACTTCACCTCCTGGCACACTAAAGTTGGCCTCTGTGCTGCTATTGCTATTTTCTGACAGGCAACAGCAATATTATATTTTTTGAAGTTGTCTTCGTGTGCTTTTATGCCGCTCCTCCAGTCCTTGTTTGCTGTCACCCTGATTCAAGTTGCTGAGCCATAGCTCTTGATATCTGGCTTGAGTCCATCCTCCTCTAACATACACCCTCTGATGGTGAGTTGCAGTGAGCAAATCTTCAGTGCCATGAACTGGCTGTGCTCCAGGCCTCAGCTGCTGATAAATCTGCCTTGGCATTTGATGTTAAGTATAGCTCTCAGATGATAACTACGTTTTTTGAAGCGGCATGCAACATTTTGATAGGCTGTTATTATAAACCAGTACCTAAGACTAGAAACAGGAATGGGAAGAAATTTTCCATGTATAGAAGCCCATTAGCAGTGGTTGTCATTTTTTGCACTCATTAATAGAGTCTAAAGATTTTTAACAGAATGTGATCCCCAGATCAAAAAAGACAGGCTAGGGCATAGTCACCCCTTAGGGTGACTTAAATTTGGGGACCTTTGCAAGCAGCACTACCAGGAACCTCAGACAGCCTTTGACCTAGGCTGTCCTTAAAAATATGGGTAGTGGTCTATTATGGGTGCCCTTAAGAGAAAGTAGTGCCTGATGCAGACATATAGGAAACAGAGATGCCAGTTGATCCCAGCAGTTATCAATACCCCTCACTTTTATTAACTGCAGGTCAGTGTTTCTGAAAGTGCTCTTCAAACCTTGAGCCTGGAGAGGTACTCCAAAAATGTTTTTTATGGTTAAAGTAATTTGGGAAATGATGTAAGTTTTACCCATACCTGAGAGTCACAATTGACATTTTAAAATTTATGACAAGTCCTGTAGTAACAAAATCTACTTAATTTTGTTTAACTAAACAACTGCCACCCGCCCCCCCCCCCCCCCTTTATTTTGATTATGGACACTTTTTCTTCTGCAGCATTTTGACAAAAGCAGATTGAAAACTGGGGGTTTTCCCCCCTCCCACTGTGCCCTGTGGTCAGTTATTTTATTCTATATGACTATGCCTGAGGGTCTTCAACTTTGTTCTGTGTCATTGGACCCTGTGGCAGTCTAGTGCCTGAACTTCTCAAAACAAACTTTTTCTTGCTGATTTCAACATTTTCTCCTTGTTTTTGACTTTTATACTATAATGTATTTGTCTGTGTTTTCTTGCTTAGAGTTCATTTTGCTCCCTGTATGTGTAGGTTATTATTTTTCAATAAATTTGGGAAGTGTTCAGCCATTATTTCTTTGAATATATTTTCTCTTCTCTCGCCTCTCCTGCTGGTACTTCCATCAATGAGGGTGTTGGTATGCTTAATGGTACCCACATTTCTTTGAGGATCCATTCATTTTTCTTCATTCTTTTTTCTCTCTGTTCTTCATCTTGCATAATCATTACCAATCTATCTTTAAGTTCACTATTTCTTTCCTCTGCTAGTTCAAATCTACTTTTGAGTCCCTACAGTGAATTTTTTATGTCAGTTATTGTGTTTTTCTATTTCGTTTGGTTCTTTTTTCTAATTTCTATCTCTTTATTGATATTCTCTATTTAATGAAACATTGCCATCATCCCTTTCTTTACTTCTTTAGACATTCTTTCCTGTAGTTCTGTGAACATATTTATAATGGCTACTTTGAAATCCTTTTTCTTTTCTATCTGACATCTCTCACTTTGACACTCTCACAGGCAGCTTCTGTTGCCAGCTTTTTTTCTGGTGTAATACTTTCCATGATTCATGATTTTGTTGTTGGAAACTGGATATCTTTGATACACTGTAGCAAATCTGTGTATGGCTCCAACTGCCCCCCACCCCGCCCCCTGGCCCCCACCCCTTTCGTCTTGTTATTCGCTTGTTTATTTGTATAATGACTGCCAGGATTATTTTAATGAAGTCTATTTTCCTCTCCCTCTCTACCCCCACAGTGTTAAATCTCTGATACTGCACCTCAGGGAAGTGCAGATTGGGTATGCCAGCAGTCATTCTAAGATGACAGTGGTCCCAGTAGTTCACTCTTTTCCCAAACCATACACAGTTGTTAAATTTCACTAGTTGGTGACTGATTGCGCTATTGTTTCCAGCAATGTCCTGGGACATAACTTGCCACAGAAACGAAGCTAATCAAATTGTGGCTCCTTTATAGTTCCTGAGGTCAGTGTTTGGTATTTCCTGACCCTGGTTCTCTACTGCAAATTAGCCAATTTACCATCTAGGTTGTATTTTCATTAGATCCACACATCTCTTCCCAACTGCCTTTCATCACGACCTCTACTCTTCTTGAGAGTCGTTTTAGGCTTAAACTCCTTCATGTTCTGTCTCAGATGACGTTTGTTCCTTTGGGAATAGGAGGTTTTTTAAAAAAATTCATTTAATTATACAGCCTGCTTCTCCCCACAGGCAAAATCTCTGAATTAGGGCTCTGGAGGTTGGCTTGAGACAATGGCAAGCTCTCTGAGTGACATCCCTGCTCTAGGAGCTAAGTACTCAGTGGAGGGGCGTCAGCATCCTGAGGTTCTCTTGGTTTTCCTGGTAAGGAGCCATTACCTCATGAGTAGGGGAAAGGGCTAATGGGGTCCCGAATTTTCAGTGTGCCATACCAAAGGCAGAGCCAACATTCCATGAGTAGGGTTTGGACAGGAAAAAGAGAACCCTCACTTCTTAATAGTACTTGCCTGGGGCTGAACATCAGCAGCAGGCAGCTGGGGACAGGAGGAGAAACACTGAAGTCCCAGCCTTCTGGCCAGGAGCTGGGGAGAGAGGGAGTCCTGTGTTCTTGACTACAGCAGTCTGGATGGAGTCTCCACCTTGCTGAGCTGGGAGAAGAGAGGGAAGGAACAGTCTCAATTCAAATACCACAGACTCTCATCTTTTTTAGTTGAATTTTCATAGATTTTATTGAATTGATATTTTTTAAAAAAATTTTGTTTGTACTTAGGATTATTTCCAGAGTCTATGAATGATTGTTTTCCAAAAATAATTTTCACCAGTTTCATTGGGGAGCAGGTTAACAAAGCTACTCCTGTTGTCACAGAATAATTTTTAAATGCATAAAGTAAAACATATAGGATTACAAATAGAATTTGTAATTCTGTATCTATAGAATAATTTTTAAATGTATAAAGTGAAACATATAGGATTGCAAAGGAAATAAATTATATTTAAATGTAGTCATAAAAAGATTTAAAAACTGTGGGTTTTATAATAATAATTGTTACCTGAAAACTGGGTTCGTCTCTTGGTGGGTGTTGAGCTAAAAGACACAGCCAAGCCAAAGATCAGGAGAAGAAAGGATTTGTTTCTTGCAGCAAGTCTGGAGAACACCAGCAGTGTCTCCTGGAACAGCTAAACTGGGGAAGTTTTAAGCCAAGGGTACATGCATATTCACATATGAGCTGGGCTGGTATATGCATACTCATGAAGGGGCTTCAGCAGAGGAGAATTCAGCATAGAACTGGGGCAAAGGTTGCCAGAGTCCAAACTTTAGTTGTTTGAAGTCACGAGGGCCAGAAAAGGTCAGCACCATCATTCCTCAGGTTCCCACTGACCAGTCTGAGGTCTTAGCTGGTAGTCTCCATCCTCCACCTGGGTGAGGACCTTAGTCACTACCGAACTCAAAGATATGTATCAGAATCTTATGTATGTCCCTCGAGGAGGAACTAGGATTTTATTTTATCTCTGAACTATTGTTTCATGACTGCTTTTCCTTTGTTCCTGCACTCCTTTTTTCCCTTACGATCATTAATTACTGAGACCTGTTCAGGGGCAAGTGTTGTGGCCAGGCTTAGATCACAAAATGGCTTATGTCTAAAATGGCTTCTCATGTCAAGAAAGCCATCCCTGGTTCTCTTTCTCTAGAGACCCCCTACTCTATCAGCATATGTAACTACCCTACTTTAAGGTAGATATGAACATAAATGAATCATAGATTTTAGAATAGCTGCAACAACCATATTGTGATATGGAAATATCTATGATTTCTATTGGTGACAAAGTCATAAGGACTTTAATACCATTGTGGTTCATTGCCTCATAATTTCAGGAAATGATAAATTTCATTTAGAGTTCAGTGAAAATAAAAATGTTACTTTTTCCAATCAACATTCACTGATCCCCTGAATTTTATCCACAGTTCTCTTGGGGGTCTGTGTATCCAGGTGAAGATTGCACTTAAGTATCTGGACAATAACAAAATCTAGAGAAGGTCCTTGAACAAATCGTGTGTACCATGACCTAGGAATTGCTCTGATTCTTCTTTTCAATGGCAAATGAAATGACCCATAGGAATTTTGAAGTCCTTTGAAGTTTTGCATAAACTTTTCCTAGAAAGCCATTATCTTTATCTGTCACCAACCTTGTCACTTCTCTGCATCCTCTGTTTGGAGTAACCTTGGAAACGGTGGCACAAGCATGGGCAGGGAATTTTAATAAAAGGTATATCATATTGTAACAAGAAAGCTATTGGTGATTTTTAAAAAATACTGAGTCTGGAATGTGCAAATCTGGGAGCTAAACTGTCAATATCAGGCAATACAAACGCCAAGAGATTTAAAGTTAAGAAAAAGTATTTAAATAATCGCCTACTAAAATTTTAGTCTCTGTAAAAAACATCTTTGTGAAAACATAATACCCCTTTTAGAAACTATAATTCACTTACATAATCCCTTTAAAAGGGAATATTGTCCAAGTCTTACATGATGGAGAGAAAATTATTCTTTAGTTATTGCTCAGTTCAGTTTTTTATTTAAATCAATTCATTGCTTCTACCACTAAATATAACTATTTCTAAGATACAAAGTTGCCTCTAGAATTACTTCCTCCAGGTTTTATGTAACAGCATGTTGTGTAGGAGGCTTAGTTCATGCTGTTTGTTTATATCACCCTAAACAATGATTTGTTATTTTTAAGAGCCAGTATTAAATATTTGGAAATATAAAGCTATATAAATTATGAATTATATAAATTATACATATGCAATTTTACTTTTCCCACCATAGTCATCAAATATGTCATTAAGAAATTAACAATATGTTATGAAATAAAGCAAAACTCTTATGCTATTTTACTGTTGCACCTTAAAGCATTTTGGTTGGATATAATGGAATTTTCTTCCTTCCTTCCTCCCTTCCTTCCTTCCTTCCTTCCTTCCTTCCTTCCTTCCTCTCAGCATTGTTAAATATTAGAAAGAAGGACGATATATTTTTCTTTAAAGGTCATTAAAAACCTCTTCTATCCTAGGTGATTTGAGAGTCCCCCTCTTAATGAAGGTAGTGAGTTGTGCTAGATCACTTTTCGGTGCCTTGCATGGCCAGTTAATTTATGATTCTAGGTCCTGATGTGCAAAAGCAGTTTGGTATGCTGATGTGCAAATGATCTGGCTTGAATGAATTATAGCAAAGCATTCTCCATGTTTTAGTATTTTTTCTCTTATAAAAAGGGATTCGTTTTCAGAGAGAGAATGAGGGACAATTATTAGTGTTTGCCCAATATTTCATGAAATGAAAAGAAATTGAAAAAGCACATTTCATACTTACTGTTGAAAATTGATCTGGTAGCATCGACGTGTTATTTTGTCTTTCCCTGTATTATGGAGCTTTGTTTCTTCAACAGCATTCAAAGTTACCAAAAGAGTAATTTTGGTGTTAGGACTAGAGAAACACATCTGTTCTTCTGGGACCAGAACTCTAAGGTGATTAGTGCTCCGGGGATGTATGAAGCCAGTGTAATGTTTTGCCTTTGCATGAGAAATCACCTTCTTCTTCAAAACCTGAAAATCCCTACAGAGTTATGACTAACCTAGCCCACTGCGGGTATGGAGGACTGTGGAGAAGATGGTATCACACTGGGAAAGAGATAATTGTGAAGGCCAGCAAAGTTTTAGAAGACAGACTGCTTGGGTGGAAAGAGAAACATTAAACAGAAATACAATGTAAATACAATAAAGGTATCTCTGGATAAATTGAAGAGTAAAATCATAATAGGCTAATGGCTCAAGACTCAGGAACAGACTGAAAGTTGGGGGATGATACATTCTGATCCTGGCACTGTGATTAGCTCACCATGTATGCCTGTGTAGGCAAATCACTTCACACCTGAGATTCAGTTGCTGCATCTGAATGAGTTCAGAGGTGACAGCATACCTCATGGGCATAGGCATATTTGCTTTCATCTTATGGAGTCTCTCACTTAATTGGGACATCAGGAGAAACACCATTACTTCCTTACAGCTTTCTGTGTTCATTGCTACTACCTCCTCCAATCTCATTCACATTTGAAATTTCAGGAACTGAAACTAGAGGCATCTTACATAATAATTATTCTGTTGAAATTTATTCAGCTGGATAAGTTGGAATAGAAAACATTGCCACCTTCAGTCACTCTGACCTCACCCCAAACTGCTGGACATCAAGATAGACTCTATCTCCAGACCCTCCAAGAGACAGGTTCTCACCATGTGGCTACTTTGGGGACCAAGTCGATTCCTGGCAGGTACAGTGATGCCTTTATTCCTCTTTTTCTCAAATTCTTAAAATACAGCTTCCAACTGGTACCATAGAACAACCTGGAAACTCATGTGTATTTGAAATACGAACATCCATACCCTGTCTTCTTTATTCTCACAGGGCCAGAAATACTTGGCAAAAGCAAAACCCCCAAACCAGCCAAACAAGCAAAGAAGGCCGTGGGAGTAGTATGGGGACGATGAATATTCTCTTGAGTTTTATCTATAGCTTCTATGCTATGTGACTTTCTTCCCCTTTCTGCTCATCAAAGATTTCTTAGATTTTCCAGCTTTTTCTTCTTGAGTAAGGATTAACTTTTCTTGCTTTAACTTTCAAGCTTATTTATTTATTATTTAAAATACTATTTAAGATCTCACAAATTTTGTTTTGTTTTGTTTTTGTTTTTTGTTTTTGGGGTACACGGGCCTCTCACTGTTGTGGCCTCTCCCGTTGCGGAGCACAGGCTCCGGGCGCGCAGGCTCAGCGGCCATGGCTCACGGGCCCAGCCGTTCCGTGGCATGTGGGATCTTCCCGGACGGGGGCACGAACCTGTGTCCCCTGCATCAGCAGGTGGATTCTCAACCACTGCGCCACCAGGGAAGCCCCACACAAATTTTTTGAATGGGTATTTCAAAGCTGAAAACAGAACACTCCTGGTATAGGGACGTAACTCTCAGATTACCTGTGTTCTACTTTGGAAAGAATATATACTGCCTATATAGGTTAGTATTTATTTTCTATATCAAAAATTTTATAATGTGACTTTTTAAACTCTTCAAATAAACCACTGGGGATAATGAGATAATATACCACTATTTTCACCCACATTTAGCCCTTCATCCTATTCCTGATCCTACACACATCCTCCAGGACCTTGCTATACCAATTTCATTTTCCCTCATACCATTTTTAAACCTTTTCTTGAACCTTAAAATATTTGTACTGTGTCTTCGGTGTGTTGGGCAGTGGGTTAGTTGCTGGGAAAACAACAGTGAATAAGACACAGCATCTGCCCTTGATTAACTTACAGTCTAGCATGGAGGAATGAGCAGTAAACAGGCATCACAAGACAGAGAAATGGGTACTTTGAGAGTTTGTGACATTAGCACAAAGAGAAGAGCCCTAATTCTTCCCCTATGTCAGAAGAATGCTCAGGATTCCCTTATCCTAAGTAACCCCATTCCACTCTCCTACTGGTCACCTTTTTCTACCAGATTTTCCCATAGGACATTAGTTCTTTCTCCTATTTTAGAGTTTAATTTATTATCTCTACCATTCAGGCTTCTGCCCTTACCCATCCCACTGGTACTGATATTTGACATTGAACATTTTCTAAAGGCCGGATCCAGGTCTTTTTCTTAATCTTATTTCCTCTTGACTTAATGAAGCACTCATCATTGCTGACTGCCCCAAGCTCACTGACTGGATCCTTGAACAGCTGCCTAATGTGTTTTACATTTGTCTTTGTCCCTATTCACTCCCAAGATGTTAATCATCGTCTCTAGCTCCAGTTCCTCTCCTGAGTGCCATCTTTCATTTTCAACTGTGCACTTCCCCCTAGATATTCTGCCAAAACTTAAATTCATGGGTATAAGTACTAACTCCATATTCAAACTCCAAAAAACGTATCTTTGATATAATACAGTTTCTCTTTTAAAAAAATCTTTAATGGCTCCTTGTTGCCTACTAAATTATATACAAGGTCTCCAGTATGACATTCAAGGCTCTATATATCCTCAAGCCATATTTCCAACCTTTTCTTCTTCTTTGTTAGTTTTCCACACATACTCTATCATGAAGACCAAGTTAAGAGATTGCTGCATTTTAAATAGTCCCATATTTTTCTGCTTCCAATTTTTTGCTCATTCTTTTTCTTGAGCTGGAATTCTATCTACTTCCATATCCTTCTGTCAATGTGCTGGTACTCTCTGCAAGGCCCTCACAATAGGCACGTACTCAATGATGTTTCCCTATGCCCCCCAAAGAGATATCATCTTTTCTTTTTAGAATGCTGTAGCATATTACTTTCCCCCATCATCATCCTCTATCATATTTATATATTTATAATGTGCTTTGCTAATATACTACATAATATTTTTGAGGGCTGTACCTAGCATCTTGCTGTGGACATAGGCCTTAAAAAATATTTGTTGAGTTGCGCTTAACTCCTCAAATCATCATCTTTTCTTGCCTTGCCTATTTCTGAGGTATATTTGTCCCAATAACTTGTATATAGATATAAAAATATGTGCAATAAATTTGAGGATTATCTAAATTTGTGACGATAACATGTTGAATGACAAAATAAAGAGCCAAAAAAGAAGAGAGCGGTTAAAAAAAAAAAAGCAGGATTAATTATAACATTGATCTAATAGAAACCGTTGGCCCAGAAATGGATGGAGGGGAAATGGATGGGCAGTAGCCTATGTAGAAAGGATACTTAAGGATTTGACCCTGTGGTGAAATCGGAATGAGTCAACAGTCAACAGCAAGTTGTTCAGCTTTATCATTTATTAGGAGTCAGAGGTGGGGAAGTCACTTAATTTCTTAGAGTATTTACTCTTTCAACTATTAAACATTATTAGGCACTAGAACTATGCACCAGACATTTCCAAGTGCTGGAGTTAGAACTGTGAAAAAGAGTACATGGTTTCTGTCCTTATGGACTAAAACATTAGTGAAATAATATTTGTCTCACGTTATAGTAAAATAATACTACTGATCTCAAAAAGTTACAGTGCAGAAGATTAAATCAGAGAAGGACAAGAAAATTAAGAGTAGAGAAATAGGGACTTCCCTGGTGGTCCAGTGGGTAAGACTTGGCGCTCCCAATGCAGGGTGCCCGGGTCTGATCCCTGGTCAGGGAACTAGATCCCGCACGCATGCCACAACTAAGAGTCCACATGCCACAACTAAGAAGTACGCATGCCGCAACTAAAAAAATATCCCGCATGCCGCAGCTAAGACCCTGTGCAGCCAAAATAACTTAAATAAATAAATATTTTTTAAAAAGAGGAGAGAAATAAATACTATGCGAGAGATTTAAAAATACAAGTAATAATGTGGATAAAACTGTCTAATGTATTACTTGGGTATGTTATTGATATGCTTTCACTCCTGATGTTATTTCACTTTCACCATAATGCATCAGGGTGTGAATTCATTTATTATGCTTGGTACTAGCAGTGCATTTTTGATCTGAAGATACATGTAATGCTTCACTTTTGAAAATTTCCTAGTTATTGCTTCATCAAATATTTCTGCTCCTATGGCCTACTCTCTTTTCTTCTGGAACTCCTCTTATGTGTATACTGGAGATTCTCAATGTATCTTCCACATTTCTTTTCTTTTTTTAAAAGTGGTTGAATTTATTGTATGTAAATTATACCTAAATACAGCACTTATGAAATAGGTATCATGGCCGGGACTAGTACTTGTTTTTCTGTATTTCTTGACTGTTCTTTCTTTTAAAAAATTCCTTTGTCCCTTTATGCAGCATTCTGGGCAATTTCCCCAGTGTTTGAGTCTAAACGCTTTTGTCTTTTTTTTTTTTTTTTTTTTTTGCGGTGCGCGAGCCTCTCACTGTTGTGGCCTCTCCCGTTGCGGAGCACAGGCTTCGGATGCGCAGGCTCAGCGGCCATGGCGCACGGGCCCAGCCACTCCGCGGCATGTGGGATCCTCCCGGACTGGGGCATGAACCCGCTTCCCCTGCATTGGCAGGCAGACTCTCAACCACTGCGCCACCAGGGAAGCCCGCTGTTGCCTTTTTGTTTTATAATTTCTTCCTCACTTTTTTCAGGCAAGTTTTTCTTTAATACATCTCCTTATTTTTTTTTTTTCAACATCTTTATTGGAGTATAATTGCTTTACAATGGTGTGTCAGTTTCTGCTTTATAACAAAGTGAATCAGCTATACATATACATATATCCCCATATCTCCTCCCTCTTGCATCTCCCTCCCTCCATCCCTGTCCCACCCCTCAAGGTGGTCACAAAGCACCGAGATGATTTCCCTGTGCTATGCAGGTGCTTCCCACTAGCTATCTATTTTGCATTTGGTAGTGTATATATGTCCGTGCAACTCTCTCACTCCATCCCAGCTTAACCTTCCCTCTCCCCGTGTTCTCAAGTCCATTCTCTACGTCTGCGTCTTTATTCCTGTCCTGCCCCTAGGCTTTTCAGACCCATTTTGTTTTTTTTTAGATTCCATATATATGTGTTAGCATACAGTATTTGTTTTTCTCTTTCTGACTTACTTCACTCTGTGTGACAGACTCTAGGTCCATCCAACTGACTACAAATAATTCAATTTTGTTTCATTTTATGGCTGAGTAATATTCCTTGTATGTATGTGCCACATCTTCTTTATCCATTCTTCTGTTGATGGACATTTAGGTTGCTTCCATGTCCAGTGTATTGTAAATTGTAAATAGAGCTGCAATGAACATTGTGGTACATGACTCTTTTTGAATTATGGTTTCCTCAGGGTATATGCCCAGTATTGGGATTGCTGGGTCATATGGTAGTTCTAATTTTAGTTTTTTAAGGAACCTCCATACTGTTCTCCATAGTGGCTGTATCAATTTACATTCCCACCAACAGTGCAAGAGGGTTCCCTTTGGTCCACACGCTCTCCAGCATTTATTGTCTGTAGATTTTTTTTTTTTTTTTTTGCAGTACGTGGGCCTCTCACTGTTGTGGCATCTCCCGTTGCGGAGCACAGGCTCTGGATGTGCAGGCTCAGTGGCCATGTCTCACGGGCCTAGCCGCTCCATTGCATGTGGGATCTTCCCGGACCGGGGCACAAACCCGTGTCCGCTGCATCGGTAGGCGGACTCTCAACCACTGCGCCACCAGGGAAGCCCCTGTCTGTAGATTTTTTGAAGATGGCCATTCTGACTGGTGTGAGGTGATATCTTATTGTAGTTTTGATTTGCATTTCTCTAATGATTAGTGATGTTGAGCATCCTTTCATGTGTTTGTTGGCGATCTGTATATCTTCTTTGGAGAAATGTCTATTTAGGTCTTCTGCGCATTTTTGGATTGGGTTGTTTGTTTTTTCATATTGAGCTACATGAGCTGCTTGTAAATTTTGGAGTTTAATCCTTTGTCAGTTGCTTGATTTGAAAATATTTTCTCCCATTTTGAGGGTTATCTTTTTGTCTTGTTTATGGTTTCCTTTGCTATGTAAAAGCTTTTAAGTTTCATTAGGTCCCATTTGTTTATTTTTGTTTTTATTTTCATTTCTCTAGGAGGTGGGTCAAAAGGATCTTGCTGTGATTTATGTCATAGAGTCCTCTGCCTATGTTTTCTTTTAAGAGTTTTATAGTGTCTGGCCTAACATTTAGGTCTTTAATCCATTTTGAGTTTATTTTTCTGTATGGTGTTTGGGAGTGTTCTAATTTCATTCTTTTACGTGTAGGTGCCCAGTTTTCCCAGCACCACTTATTGAAGAGGCTGTCTTTTCTCCATTGTATATTCTTGCCTCCTTTATCAAAAATAAGGTGACCATATATGCATGAGTTTATCTCTGGGCTTTCTATCTTGTTGCATTGATCTATATTTCTGTTTTTGTGCCAGTTCCTTACTGTCTTGATTACTGTAGGTTTGTAGTATAGTCTGAAGACCAGAAGCGTGATTCCTCCAGTTCCATTTTTCTTTCTCAAGATTGCTTTGGCTATTCGGGGTCTTTTGTGTTTCCATAGAAATTGTGAAATTTTTTGTTCTAGTTCTGTGAAGAATATCATTGGTAGTTTGATAGGGATTTCACAGAATCTGTAGATTGCTTTGGGTTGTATAGTCATTTTCACAATGTTGATTCTTCCAGTCCAAGAACATGGTATGCCTCTCCATCTGTTTGTATCATCTTTAATTTCTATCATCAGTGTCTTATAGTTTTCTGCACAGAGGTCTTTGTCTCCTTAAGTAGGCTTATTTCTAGGTATTTTATTCTTTTTGTTGCAGTGGTAAATGGGAGTGTTTCCTTAATTTCTGTTTCAGATTTTTCTTCATTAGTGTACAGGAATGCCAAAGATTTCTGTGCATTAATTTTCTATCCTGCCACTTTACCAAATTCATTGATTAGCTTTAATAGTTTTATGGTAACATCTTTAGGATTCTCTATGTATAGTATCATGTCATCTGCAAACAGTGACAGCTTCACCTCTTCTTTTCCGATTCGGATTCCTTTTATTTCTTTTTATTCTCTGATTGCTATGGCTAAAACGTCCAAAACTATGTTGAATAATAGTGGTGAGAGAGGGCAATCTTGTTTTGTTCCTGATCTTAGTGGAAATGGTTTCAGTTTCACCATTGAGAGTGATGTTGACTGTGGGCTTGTCATATATGGCCATTATTATGTTGAGGTAAGTTCCCTGTATGCCTACTTTCTGGAGGGATTTTTATCATAAATGGGTGTTGAATTTTGTCAAAAGCTTTTTCTGCATCTGTTGAGTTGATCACATGGTTTTTATCCTTCAATTTGTTAATATGGTTTATCACATCGATTGATTTACATATACTGAAGAATCCTGGCATTCTTGGGATAAACCCCACTTGATCGTGGTGTATGATCCTTTTAATGTGCTGTTGGATTCTGTTTGCTACTGTTTTACTGAGGATTTCTTCATCTATGTTCATCAGTGTTATTGGCCTGTAGTTTTCTTTTTTTGTGACATCTTTGTCTGTTTTTGGTATCAGGGTGATTGTAGCCTTGTAGAATGAGTTTGGGAGTGTTCCTCCCTCTGCTATATTTTGGAAGATTTTGAGAAGGATAGGTGCTAGCTCTTCTGTAAATGTTTGATAGAATTCACCTGTGAAGCCATCTGGTCCTGGGCTTTTGTTTGTTGGAAGATTTTTAATCACAGTTTCAGTTTCAGTGTGTGTGATTGGTCTGTTTATATTTTCTATTTCTTCCTGGTTCAGTCTCAGAAGGTTGTGCTTTTCTAAGAATTTGTCCATTTCTTCCAGGTTGTCCATTTTATTGGCATATAGTTGCTTGTAGTAATCTCTCATGATCCTTTACATTTCTGCAGTGTCAGTTGTTACTTCTCCTTTTTCATTTCTAATTCTATTGATTTGAGTCTTCTCCCCTTTTTTCTTGATGAATCTGGCTAATGGTTTATGAATTTTGTTTATCTTCTCAAAGAACCAGCTTTTAGTTTTACTGATCTTTCCTATTGTTTCCTTTATTTCTTTTTCATTTATTTCTGATCTGATCTTTATGATTTCTTTCCTTCTGCTAACTTGGGTTTTTTTTTTATTCTTCTTTCTCTAATTGCTTTAGGTGTAAGGTTTAGGTTGTTTATTTCAGATGTTTCTTGTTTCTTGAGGTAGGATTGTATTGCTATAAACTTACCTCTTAGAACTGCTTTTTCTGCATCTCATAGGTTTTGGGTAATTGTGTTTTCTTTGTCATTTGTTTCTAGGTATTTTTTGATTTCCTCTTTGATTTCTTCAGTGATCTCTTGGTTATTTAGTATTGTAGTGTTTAGCCTCCATGTGTTCGTATTTTTAACAGAATTTTTTTTCTGTAATTGATATCTAGTCTTATAGCCTTGTGGTTGGAAAAGATACTTGATACTATTTCAATTTTCTTAAATTTACCAAGGCTTGATTTGTGACTCAATACATGATCTATCCTGGAGAATGTTCCATGAGCACTTGAGAAGGAAGTGTATTCTGTTGTTTTTGGATAGAATGGCCTATAAATATCAATTAAGTCCATCTTGTGTAGTGTGCCATTTAAAGCTTATGTTTCCTTATTTATTTTCATTTTGGATGAACTGTGCATTGATGAAAGTGGGGTGTTAAAGTTCCCTACTATGATTGTGTTACTGTCAATTTCCCCTTTTATGGGTGTTAGCATTTGCCTTATGTATTGAGGTGCTCTTAAGTTTGGAGCATAAATACTTACAATTGTTATATCTTATTTTGGAATCATCCCTGGATCATGTGTACTGTCCTTCTTTGTCTCTTCTAATAGTCTTTAATTTAATTAATTAAATTAAATTAATTAATTAATTAATTTTTTTGCGGTACGCGGGCCTCTCACTGTTGTGGCCTCTCCCGTTGCGGAGCACAGGCTCCGGACGCGCAGGCTTAGCAGCCATGAATCACGGACCTAGCCACTCCGCAGCATGTGGGATCTTCCCGGATCGGGGCACGAACCCATGTCCCCTGCATCGGCAGGCGGAGTCTCAACCACTGTGCCACCAGGGAAGCCCATAGTCTTTATTTTAAAGTCTGTTTTGTCTGATATGAGAATTGCTACTCCAGCTTTCTTTTGTTTTCCATTTTCATGGAATATATTTTCCCATCCCCTCACTTTCAGTCTGTATGTGTCCCTAGGTCTGAAGTGGGTCTCTTGTAGACAGCACATATATGGGTCTTGTTTTTGTATCCATTCAGCCAGTCTATGTCTTTTGTTTGGAGCATTTAGTCCATTTACATTTAAAGTAGTTTTCACTATGTATATTCCTGTTACCATTTTCTTAATTGTTTGGGGTTTGTTATTTTAGGTCTTTTCCTTCTCTTGTGTTTCCTGCCTAGAGAAGTTCCTTGGTGGTGCTGAATTCTCTTAGCTTTTGCTTGTCTATAAAGGTTTTAATTTCTCTGTCGAATCTGAATGAGATCCTTGCTGGGTAGAGTCATCTTGGTTGTAGGTTTTTCCCTTCATCACTTTAAATATGTCCTGCTACTCCCTTCTGGCTTGCAGAGTTTCTGCTGAAAGATCAGCTGTTAACCTTATGGGGATTCCACTGTATGTTATTTTTTGTTTTTCCCTTGCTGTTTTTAATATTTTTTCTTTGTATTTAATTTTTGATAGATTTTTAGTATGTGTCTTGGCGTGTTTCTCCTTGGATTTATCCTGTATGGGATTCTGTGTGCTTCCCGCACTTGATTAACTATTTCCTTTCCCATATTAGGGAAGTTTTCAACTATTATCTCTTCAAATATTCTCGTAGTCCCTTTCTATTTCTCTTCTTCTTCTGGGGTCCCTATAATTCAAATGTTGGTGCATTTAATGTTGTCTCAGGCGTCTCTATGAATGTCCTCAATTCTTTTCATTCCTTTTTCTTTATTCTTCTCTGAGGTAGTTATTTCCACTATTTTATTTTCCAGGTCACTTATCCGTTCTTCTGCCTCAGTTATTCTGCTATTGATGCCTTCTAGAGAATTTTTTATTTCATTTATTGTGTTGTTCATCATTGTTTGTTTGCTCTTTAGTTCTTCTAGGTCCTTGTGAAACATTTCTTGTATTTTCTCCATTCTATTTCCAAGATTTTGGATCATCTTAACTATGATTACTCTGAATTCCTTTTTCAGGTAGACTGCCTATTTCCTCTTCATTTGTTTTGTCTGGTGGGTTTTTATCTTGCTCCTTCATCTGCTGTGTATTTCTCTGTCTTCTCACTTTGCTTAACTTACTGTGTTTGGGGTCTCCTTTTTCACAGGCTGAAGGTTTGTAGTTCCCTTTTTTTTTGTTGTCTGCCCCCAGTGGCTGATGTTGGTTCAGTGGGTTGTGTAGTCTTCCTGGTGGAGGGGACTGGTGGTGGTTGAGGTTGGATCTTGTCTTTCTGGTGGGCAGGGCCGTGTCTGGTGGCGTGTTTTGGAGTGTCTGTGACCTTATTATGATTCTAGGGAGCCTCTCTGCTAATGGGCAGCCTCTCTCCTAATTGTTTGGCATAGGGTGCCCAGCACTGTAGCTTGCTGTTCGTTGAGTGGAACTGGGTCTTAGCATTGAGAATGAGATCTCTGGGAGAGCTTTCGGCATTTGATATTATGTGGCGCCAGGAGGTCTCTGGAGTACCAATGTCCTAAACTCGGCTCTCCCACCTCAGAGGCACAGGCCTGACGTCTGGCCAGACCACCAAGACCATGTCAGCCACACAGCTCAGAATAAAAGGGAGAAAAAAATAAATAAAGAAAGAAAGAGAAAAATAAAATAAAATAAAGTCATTAAAATAATAAATTAAAAAATTACTAAAAATAAAAAATTAAAAAATAATAAAAAAAGAAAGGAAAAAGAAAGAAAGAAAGAAAGAAGAGAGCAACCAAACCAAAAAAACAAATCCACCAATGATAACAAACACTAATAAGTATAGTAAAAAAACAAAAAAAAACCCCAAAATCCCAGACAGAACGCTAGGACAAATGGAAGCAAAGTTATACAGACAAAATCATACAAAGAAGTATACACATATACACTCACACAAAGAAAAAGGAAAAAAAAATATATCTATATATTAAAAAAAAAAGGAAGAGAGCAATCAAATCAATAAGCAAATCTACCAGTGACAATAAACTCTAAATACTAAACTAGGATAAAAATAAAACCAGAGGCACATTAGATGCATAAAGCAAATCGCAAGTCTACAGTTGCTCCCCAAGTCAACTGCCTCAATTTTGGGGTGATTCGTTGTCTGTTCAGGTATTCCAGAGTTTCAGGGTACATCAAGTTGATTGTGGAGATTGAATCCGCTGCTCCTGTTGCTGCTGGGAGAGATTTCCCTTTCTCTTCTTTGTTTGCACAACTCCTGGGCTTTGGCTTTGGATTTGGCCCCGCCTCTGTGTGTAGGTCACCTGAGGGCAACTGTTACCCCCCCAGACAGGACGGGGTTAAAGTAGCAGCTGATTAGGGGGCTCTGGCTCACTCAAGCCTGGGGGGAGGGCGAGGTGCAAAATGCGGGGCAAGCCTGCATCGGCAGAGGCCGGTGAGATATTGCAACAGCCTGAGGTGTGCCGTGTGTTCTCCCGGGGAAGTTGTCCCTGGATCACGGGACCCTGGCAGTGGCGGGCTGCACAGATTCCTAGGAGAGGAGGTGTGCATAGTGACCTGTGCTTGCACACAGGCTTCTTGGTGGCTGCAGCAGCAGCCTTAGCATTTCATGCCCATCTCTGGTGTCTGTGCTGATAGCCGCGGCTCGCACCCGTCTCTGGTGCTCTTTTAGGCGGTGCTCTGAATCCCCTCTCCTCGCCCACAGGGAAACAATGGTCTCTTGCCTCTTAGGAAGGTCCAGGCTTTTTCCCGGACTCCCTCCCGGCTAGCAGTGTTGCACTAGACCACTTCAGGCTGTGTTCACGCAGTCAACCCCAGTCCTCTCCCTGGGATCTGACTTCCGAAGCCTGAGCCTCAGCTCCCAGGCCCCACCCGCCCTGGCGGGTGAGCAGAGAAACCTCGCAGGCTGATGAGTGCTGGTAGGCACCGATCCTCTGTGCGGGAATCTCTCTGCCTTGCCCTCTGCACCCCTGTTGCTGCTGTCTCCTCCGTGGCTCCGAAGCTTCCCCCTGCCACTCCCCATCGTCTCCGCCAGCAAAGGGGCTTCCTACTGTGTGGAAACGTTTCCTCTTTCACAGCTCCCTCCCAGGGGTGCAGGTCCCGTCCCTATTCTTTTGTCTCTGTTTTTTCTTTTTTCTTTTACTCTATCCAGGTACTTGGGGAGTTTCTTGCCTTTTGGGAAGTCTGAGGTCTTCAGCGTTCAGTAGGTGTTCTGTAGGAGTTGTTCCACATGTGGATGTATTTCTGATGTATTTGTGGGGAAGAAGGTGATCTCCATTTCTTACTCCTCTGCCATCTTGAAGGTCTCCCTAATACATCTCTTTCAACAACCTAAACATACTTATTTGAAAGTCTTTGCTATAGTACACCTTGACTGTATACAATTAAAAAATAGGGGTTCCCTGGTGGCGCAGTGGTTGAGAGTCTGCCTGTCGATGCAGGGGACACGGGTTCGTGCCCCGGTCCAGCAAGATCCCACATGCCCCAGAGTGACTGGGCCTGTGAGCCATGGCCGCTGAGCCTGCGCATCCGGAGCCTGTGCTCTGCAACTGGAGAGGCCACAGCAGTGAGAGGCCCGCGTACCGCAAAAAAAATAAATAAATAAAAAGTTTTTGCCACAGTATTTCATAAAATTAATTTTGAGTGAATTTATCACTTGATTTTTGAGTTTTTTCTGGCACTGCATCTGCATGGGATTCCAGAATTTTGTTTAGAGAGATCAGTTGTTTCTTCTTTTTAATATAGGCATAAAGATATATGTCTTTGTTTCTTCCGATATAAAGTCATTATAAAAAAAAGTATAAAAGGAATATGTAATAGAAAGCAAAATTTCTAGAAATAACCACTGGTGCTAGCTTGGTTATACTTCTCTAGATGTTTTTCCCTCTCTCCGGCTAATAACATGCAATAAAATTGCAAAAGCGAATGGTAAGATCAGGTTTTGTGGGAGATTTTTGCATTTGTTCTTTTCCTGCTCTGTACTTCTGGATCATCCCTCATAGTCTTATTTTTGCATTTGTTTCCTACCAGCTCTCTGGTGTCCCATCCCAGATCCAAGTCTCATAATGGAACTGATTGTCACTATCTAGTAGCAATAGTGCACATCCATCCACTTATCCTAGAGAGGCTTGGCTTGACTTTGATGAGGCTGTGCTGTTCTTCTCTTGCCTCACTTGGTCCAGAGCTTCTTACAAAACTAGACCTGCCTCAAGAACAAGTTGTGGGAGTTACAACACTCCAGTCTTTGACTTCCAGCAATGACTCTGACTTTGTCACATCTCCTCTCTAGGGGAACATTAGTCCTTATTATCCTGTAGGAGCAACACTCTGAGCCACTAGTGGCTGCTTCTGAGTCAAGAGTAGAGCAGGCCTATGATTGTACCTGCACACACTGTCCTCAGTTTTCATTCTTTTTTAGTTCACAAAGATGTTAAATATTTTTGTAAACTTTCTTTTGCCTTTGAGTTTGAATAATTTTTTCCACGTACATTCAACATGTATGATCACTTTCAGAATACCAGAATTAGTTTAAAACCAGAAATAAAACAAGGCAGCTGATGTCCAGCTATACTGGCAGTCACCTAGAGAGAAAGCAGTGAAAAGTATCTCTATTAGTACAAATACTACAGCTTGAAATTCTTATGTACCTATCACTGTAAACCTCTAACCAACAGCAAGGTTGACTGACCCTGATTTTTTCCAAACATCTTCTTTTGACTTCTTCTTTGGAGCCCTCTCTTTGAGTTTTTATTGAAAACTCATGTTTTTTAAAGCTTAATATAATACATATAAAAATACTGAGAAATGGGGTGGGGGGGGAAATAAGAGCAAGATCACAGGATGATTTATCTCAACCCCACAATGCCTAGAGATAAATATACGCCCTCAGTCTTACCAGAGAGGCCATGATATATGGTTCAATCCATATTATATTACTGATTCATTAAGTATACTTTAAAAATCTCTGGCCTTCTTCTTCTCATTAAAGTAAGATTTCTCCAGTTTTCCAGCAAAAATGGAGGGAGACAGTTGCTACTCCTTATCTCTGTGTCTCTAATTTTTAGTTCTTCACATATATCAGAATTCAGTAAACATTTGTAGACTATCAGTTGCAAGCAGATTGCTTTCACTGTAGGATTGTAAGAATGTGATATATGCATTTTAAATTTCTAAAGACTTTCTAACATTTCATGAAATAAGCCAGGTAGCTTATGTTATGTCTTAAGTTATGTCTCTGCTGTATCTCCCTAGAACTAACCATTACAATGACACCGCACAGTATTATATGCTCAATGCTAGACCTAATGACTGCTGTTTTATTTTTTAAATTTTATTGAAATATACTTGATTTACAATGTTGTATTAATTTCTGCAGTAGAGCAGAATGACTCCGTTATACATATATATCCTTTTTCATATTCTTTTCCATCATGGTTTATCACAGAATATTGAATATAGCTCCCTGTGCTATACAGTAAGACCTTGTCGTGTAACCATCCTATATACAATAGTTTGCATTTGGGATAGTTTGCTAATCCCAAACTCCCAAACCTTCCCTTTCCCACCCCGCTTCTCCCTTGGCAGCCACAAGGCTGTTCTCTATGTTTGTGTGACTACTGGTTTTGGAGTCAAATTCTGTAGACTTATTTATGGAATGTCATTTACTGTGTTATTTCCATATCTATTGCAGTACCGCTAGTTTAGTCCTTTCTTTTTTTTCTGTACAAATTCAGTTACTTTTAACTGGTCTCTCTACCTTGAGTCTAATGGCACTTAATGTTTATGAGGTCCTGCATCTTTCTGAGAATCTGACAAGAACTGTGGAACTTCTTTCTTGAAAATGCACTTAAGTACGTATAGTCCACATTTCATATAAATTTCAATGGGGTTCATAAATCCCTGAAACTGCCATATAGACTCCTAAAAGTGCTTCCATTTGAATTTATCATATCCATCTCATTCATCCATTCATTTATCCATCAAACACTTTTGCATCTGCACTAAATTTGGTACATTTGTGCTAAGCTCTGGATATACAAAGATATATAGGAAATATATTTTCCTCTTAAAGAACTTCTAGTCAAGACTGGAGGGAAGAACTATGTCCAACATATATAACAAAGTGATATAGGCATTTGTGGACTACAGAAGAGGTCCAAAGACAGAAAATTTTGATTCTGTTAGGGAAATATTAAGTAAAACCTTCAAGAATCAGATTAACCCTCCTAAAGCAATGCCTTTATCATTCTATTCCTACATTAAACAAACTGCAGTGGTGCTCTATTAATGGAGGGAAATGAACTTCTCAACTTGAAATCTAAGAACTTGGTTAATCAGACTCTAGTCTATTTTTGCTCTGTCAATTACCAGCAATGTCACATGGGGAAAGTTAAATAAAATCTCTGGATTTCAGTTTTCTCATCTGTAATAGTAATGATAATAGCAAGAAAAATAAGAATAACAAATAAAAACCATCTTATAGAATTTTGGACAGTAATGATAATATCAAGAGCAGGCATCGTACTATCTGCAGGCTTTGTACTGAAGTCTTGCATTTATTATGTCTAGTGTATCAGAGTGGCTAAGAATAAGGACTTTGGGGTCAGCAACACCTCTGATCCTTCCTTGCTTTGCCAGTTTTTGTCTTTATGGTTTGGGCCAACTAATTTCACCTGCTTATCAATTTTCTCGGTGCACAAAGGAAATAATATATACCCTGAGGGCAGCTGAGGATTAAATAAGGTTTAAATGAGTACAAATGATCTGAGCATGGTGCCTAACACAGTACTAGGTATTGTTATTACTATAAATATGTATGTACTACCATGTGTAAAATAGATGACTAATGGGAACCTGCTGTAGAGCACAGGGAGCTCAGCTCGGTGCTCTCTGATGACCTAGATGGGTGGGATAGGGGTGAGTGGCAGGGAGGTCCAAGAGGGAGGGGATGTATATATACACATAGCTGATTTACTTAGTTGTACAGAAGAAACTAACACAACATTGTAAAGCAATTATACTCCAATAAAAAATAATAAAAATATAAGATTTTAAAAAAATAGATATACTTATCACCATTCATATGTAAAGAAACTGAGGCCCAGATAGTTCAATAACTTTCTCAGGTTATACAGGTAGTGAGAAGTATAGTTGGGATTCAAGTTTCTCTGACTCCAGAGGCCATGGTTAATTCAAAGCTAGGCAGAGGGTGGTATGGGGTACGGGGAGAAGAAGAGAGAAATGAGAGGGAAAGAAGAGCACTGGTGCTGTCCTTAGCACATGGCCATTCATTTCCTTTTCTTTTCAATCTTCCTGTTTGAATTTTCCACTTCAACTGTTCGTATCTAGTCATCAACCTAGAACCACCTCGCCTCTGTGCCTTTGTCCATGCCACGTCCTGTCTCTTCCCTCTAGGTTCAATTCCTACTCCATCTGGAAGGCCCTGGGGACAATCCATTGGCTTTTGGAGACTGTCTAGACCACATCTCTCGGGAGTCATCTTTTGTAGACCTGAGGTTCCATATCATTTATTTTCTGTATCACTCACTTGGTGCTAATGTTACCCACCTCTTTATTGTTACCTTTCAGGCCCATATATTTTTATGACTGCACAGAGGTCATACCTCCTTGTAAGCAGGAGCTGTGCTTTGAAATCACAGTGCCTGCAGTGCTGTCTCACCTGTACTAGCATTCCATGCATATCTCATTGTTGATTGTGTTTCATTTTGAAAGATCATTTTAAAGTATGTCTTGCTTCAGAACTCTGAAATCATAATCTCAATCATAAGGAAAATACAGTTCTGTTTGTACACTGCTTCATTAGAAATATAGCTAATGTGTAAAGTAATAAACACTTTTATTCTTGTAGCTGGAAGATGGATGACAAGATAATAGTGTCATGGGCTTGAAGAAAATCGTGGCATCAAGAGAAATGTGATGAAATGCTAGAGAGTTTATCATTTTGATCTCTTCCTTTTTTTTCTTTCTGTCTTTTTTCCTGTCCTGAGAAAAATGAGTTACTCTAGCATTTTAAGAGTCCATCATCCTTGCAGCCCTGTTAATGTAACAGTAACATTCTTAACATTTATGCTGTTTACTTGCCATATGTAACACATAGGTGTCAGACAGTGGGTAAAGTTCTTTTTTGAGAGTGTGTGATTCCTTTTGCAAGTTCTTCATATTGACTTGTTCTATGATTTGGTGAAAAAATATACTTAAAGATAAGAACTCAAGACAATGTTAACTTTTTTTCTCAGTAGAACTTTAATTTTAATCTTTGGGATGTTGCAGTGTTGCTCTTACAGTTTATGGTTAGCTTTTGACTTGTATTATATCTGTTCGTTTCTTTTTTTTAAATTTTCTTTTCTTTTACTCAGATCATTTTCTGTAGATAAGGAAGACTAGGGAAAAGGAGACTTCAAAACAGATGGGTACTGGAGCCTCGGGTCTGATCTTAACAGCAGGCTGTGTCCTGCACTGTAGGAAATGCTGTTATTGAGGTAACTAAGCATAAGGCATATGGTCATGCCATGTTGATTTTGGGAATCAAAAAATAACATTTGCACTTGTGTCTGACAGAAAACCAGTTTACTTAATAGCTTTTCCCTTAATCTTAAGTAGAAGAATATGGGACTAGAAAATTTAAATTTATGTGGTTATTAGGGCATGATTAGTTGCTGTCTCACAGGGCAGTTTGACATTGTGCTTGTGAAATAATACGTTTTGTTTTTGCTTTGTTTTTTAATGGTCAGTTCTCAGTCTTCTTTTTACTTGACCTCTCAGAGCATATGACACAGTTGCTCACACCCTCTTCCTTGATACCCTTTCTTCACGTGGATTTGTGGTTTTCATCTGGATACACTGGCCAGTTCTTCTCAGTTTCATTAACTGATGCTCCCTTTTCTCCCTTTCCTTTGATTGCTCAAGTATTCTAGCACACTCACTCCCTTGGTGATTGCATCCATTCTCATAGCTGATATACCAAGTAGATGCCAACAAATCCCAAATTTATATCACCAGCCCAGAGCCTGAACTACAGAAAAAACTGACTTGACTTCTCCACTTGGATATCTAACAGACATTGCAAACTGGATTATGTCCAAAACTCTTCCCTTTCAAACCTTTTCCTGCTCCAGTCTTCCCTATCTCATTTGATGGCATTTCCTTCATTCCATATGGTTTCTAAAGATCAATCCACCATAGTCCAATTACTGTTGGCTCTTTTAAAGAGAAAGGCTCCTGGGGCTAGTCAAGACTTCAGTGTATAGGAAGGGTACTTTAGGCATATAACTTCTTATTCTTCTTCCTCTGGGGAAGGGGCCTCCATTTTTATTTCAAATTTCTTTTCCTTCTATCTCTTGGACATCAGAAAGGAGGTTATTGGGGAAGCAATATCTTCATACTTTGGTTGTAAATTTGAAGTGGTACTCAAAAGTAGGAATTGATACCATAACATCATTTTCTTTCCAAACATGCCTATACCCTGGCAAGACTTAAATAACTACTGGGGGATGAAAACAGTGTAAGTATTAGCTAAATATTAACATAGCTACCAATGCAGTAATAGATACTCCTATCTGATCTGTGGTTTTGGGAAAGGTGCTCTGACTCCTTTACGTAGCGCCTGTTCAAATTCCTGGACCTCTGTGTTTACTGCAGTAGGATATGACTGATTGCAATTGAAAGCAAGCCAAGGGGCTTCCCTGGTGGCACAGTGGTTAAGAATCCTCCTGCTAATGCAGGGGACACAGGTTTGATCCCTGGCCTGGGAACATCGCACATGCCGTGGAGCAACTAAGCCCGCGCGCCACAGCTACTGATCCTACGCTCTAGAGCCCGCAAGCCACAACTACTGAAGCCTGCGTGCTACAACTACTGAAGCCCATGTGCCTAGAGCCCATGCTCCACAACACAAGAGAAGCCACCGCAATAAGAAGCCCATGCACCACAATGAAGAGTAGCCCCCACTTGCTGCAACTAGAGAAAGCCTGAGTGCAACAATGCAGCCAAAAATAAATAAATAAATTTATTAAAAAAAAAAAAAAGAAAGAAAGAAAGCCAAGCTGGGAAAGGTCTGGTATAGCAGTGTAACTCTCATTAGTTACTGCAGTGGTATTTTTACTAAATTTTAGTAATCATGGAACTGAGTAATATTAAGAATAAAAGAAGCATGTCATTGCTGTCCTGATTTTTAAATATCATAGCATTAAACAAAAATAGACTTTTCTTGACATTTCCTCCTTGTATTATTTAATGTCTGTTTCCTACTCTAGCAAAGAGTTAACAAGTAAACATGTTACCCTATTTTTTATTAAAAAATTTTTTTAACATCTTTATTGGAGTGTAATTGCTTTACATTGTTGTGTTAGTTTCTGCTGTATAACAAAGTGAATCAGCTATACGTATACATATATCCCCATATCCCCTCCCTTTTGCTTCTCCCTCCCACTCTCTGTATCCCACCCCTCTAGGTGGTCACAAAGCACCGAGCTGGTCTCCCTGTGCTATGTGGCTGCTTCCCACTGGCTATCTATTTTACATTTGGTAGTGTATATGCCACTACAAAATTTGGTAGTCCATGCCACTCTTTCACTTAATCCCAGCTTACTCTTCCCCCTCCCCGTGTCCTAAAGTCCATTCTCTATGTCTGTGTCTTTATTCCTGTCCTGCCCCTAGGTTCTTCAGAACCTTTTTTTTTTTTTTTTAGATTCCATATACGTATGTTAGCATACGATATTTGTTTTTCTTTTTCTGACTTACTTCACTCTGTATGACAGAGTCTAGGTCCATCCACCTCACTACAAATAACTCAATTTCATTTCTTTTTATGGCTGAGTAATATTCCATCGTATATATGTGCCACGTCTTCTTTATCCAGTCATCTGTAGATGGACACTTAGGTTGCTTCCATGTCCTGGCTATTGTAAATAGTGCTGCAATGAACATTTTGGTACATGACTCTTTTTGAATTATGGTTTTCTCAGGGTATATGCCCAGTAGTGGGATTGCTGGGTCATAGGGTAGTTCTATTTTTAGTTTTTTAAGGAACCTCCATACCGTTTTCCACAGTGGCTGTATCAAATTACATTTCCACCAACAGTGCAAGAGTGTTCCCTTTTTTCCACACTCTCTCCAGCATTTATTGTTTGTAGATTTTTTGAAGATAGCCATTCTGACTGGTGTGAGGTGATATCTCATTGTAGTTTTGATCTGCATTTCTCTAATGATTAGTGATGTTGAGCATCCTTTCATGTGTTTGTTGGCAATCTGTATATCTTCTTTGGAGAAATGTCTATTTAGGTCTTCTGCCCAGTTTTGGGTTGGGTTGTTTGTTTTTTGGATATTGACCTGCATAAGCTGCTTGTATATTTTGGAGATTAATCCTTTGTCAGTTGCTTTGTTTGCAAATATTTTCTCTCATTCTGAGAGTTGTCTTTTCGTCTTGTTTATGGTTTCCTTTGCTGTGCAAAAGCTTTTAAATTTCATTAGGTCCCACAACACCTTCTCTTCTTCTTTAGAGGAATTTTCATTCAAGTTGTGCTTAGGATGTGATAGATAGTCTCCCAAGATAGCTGCACAACAATTCCTCCTTTTCCTATATATATGCATTCCACTCCTATCAAGAGTTGCAGTCTACCTCTTGAACACCGCTCCCACCTTGAGCTGGGCTGGCCTTGTGACTTGCTTTGACCAATAGAATACTGAAGACAAAAAAGTGATGCTGAGCCAGTTCTGGGCCTTGTTTTCAGGGAGTGGCAGTTTTGCTCTTGCTTTCTTGGAATCCAGCTGCCATGATGTAGGGAACTCCGGGCTATCCTGAGGTGAGAAGAACCATGTGGGGAGGCCCTGGAAGATGGATCACCATATGATAGAGAGGCCACATGGAGAAAAACTGAGTTGTCCAGCTGACAACCACACTAAGTCCTAGCTATATGAATGAGGTCTTCTTGGTCGATCCAGCCCCTGCTCAGCTACCAAAACAATGCAGCTGCATGAGGGACCCCAGCCAACACCATGTGGAACAGAAGAACTACCTTCAGAATTGTGAGACATCATAAATTGCTATTTTGAGCCACTAAGTTTTGGGGTAGTTTGGTAAATTGCAATAAATAACTGATACAAAGGACTTTTGGGGACCAGAGGATTGTATTTTGACCTTTAATTTTGGACCTTGCTTGAAGTTATTTGGTTTGTTTCCACAAGGTTAAGAAAGTGGTTTATGCCATTTGGTGGACACTCTTACAGAGGTACTGGAAGAGTAGCAAGTATTGCTGAGAAGTCAAAGAATGGCAGTTCCTCTCAGGGGAGTCATGGAGGTGAGGCCACAGGTTCCTACTTCTGTCACAGCCCTGCATGGCCCTGTGCCCACAAGATGGAGAGGGAGATGCCCATAGGTAGAGGGAAGAAGGCAGAAGAGGAATGTAATTCTTTTCTTAGGGCAGGTATAGGTCTACTTGACTGCTATACTGACACATTAAAATGACAACAACTCTTGGTAGATTGAAATCTAGAGATAGCAATACCCTATTGACTGTGTGTCAGTGACTTGTCGAAGGCAGATGTTCATTTGGTAGGTTTGAATATAAATTCTAAAAATTAAAAAAAAAAGAAATAGTGAATACTTGAAGTTGCTGGGTGTATGTTTCTGAGCTGTTCTCAAGAATTCTTACCTTTTTATAGACTCATTTCAACTCTGCATTTGAAACCAGATGGTTTATTCTTGAACTGAAAGACTGAATATATTAACCTTTAATGTAAATGCACTTACTCATTGAGCAGTTGGTTACTCCTACATTTTTCTGCGTGACCTTGGTGATAAAGAACCAATTTTTGATTCTTATTTTTTAAATGCTTACTAGGAATTTTTATTTGAGAGTTACTGAACCATCTGATTTGGGTGCTTTAAAATGTAAAAGTCAGAAATAAATTGGCATTGCTAAGGTACTCTGGATGAAAGGGTTACCACCACTCTATAATCTCAAGTTGTAAAGAAACAATTTGAGTTATTTTCTATGTGGGTTGACAAGTGAGCTTTTTTGTGGGGTAGAGTTGGTAAAACAAAGACTTATTCAAGCTGTGAAATGCATTCAAGAGTAAGCAGCAATAAATGACAAGAGGCCTGTTTTGTCAGGTTTGTTTTTGACTATTGTACACGCTTCTGATTAGGGAAATAAAAGGGCTGTTTGAAATTTTGGAATGATGGATCTTCCATAATGGGGATAGGTTTGTTTGGCTGCAAAAGAGAACAGATGGAAAGCTTTATCTTGAACTAGAATGCTATCAGTCAGTTTCTCCTTATCTTTTAAATATCGTATGTTCTTAATATTTTTTAAAGTTCAATTTTTTTTTGGTTTTACAGAATCTTTAAAAAATTTTACATAACTACTATTTTCTGATTCCGGTCTATTCTAAAAACTACACTCAAACCCATCTGGAACTGTACAACATCAGAAGTTGTATGAATTGGTTTTTGAGTTCTGTTAAGATATTCAGCCCTATATAAAAATGAACTTGATGGAGTTCAGTGAAGTTTAATAAAGCTGTGGCTAAATTCTACGAAATGTCAAAAGCTTCATTTATTATTATTCTCTAAATACTCTCAAAGAAAGAAAAATGAGGCAAAATTACACACTCTTATTAGGTTATTATTATAGAAGGAAAGAAATATTAAAGTGCTTTACAGGGAGGTGGGATGAGCTGGCTTGGGATTGACTGTTAAATATAAAAGTGGAAGGTTAATGTAGAATTAGGTGAAGGGGAAGGCATCTTTGCAATTTGATTTTTTTTTTTTTTTTATGTTAAGGTGAGCTATAGTTCTAGCATATAAATCCAGTAGGTTCTTTCTCATTACCACATTCAAAACTTGTTTACATGAAGAACTCAAGGACATTTACTTCAACTGAAACTTTTCCTTTCAGTGTGCATTAAAAAAATTATTCTTTCTAAAATGGTGTTGCATTTTAACCTCAGCAATTTTGCATAGTGTAGTTTTCACATTATAGGGCTGGAGTTGAAGAGATTTTCTGACAACTTAATTGATTTGTATTTCATGTTCTTTGGCTTATGTGTTTGGGCTAAAAATAACTATTTGAGGTGATCTCATTGTAACTATTTAAGATTTCAAGTACATCCCATACATGGGTCTTCATCTTCATTTAGGTTTCAGAGAGTTCCTGCTGGTGATTACAGAATTTGAGTCTGATAGTATGTGTTATTATTTCATTGCTTGTCAGAAAGCAGATTTAGTGAAGGGAAAACCGTCAATAAAAGTTGCTTGCTTTTGTGATTTGATTTCATCTATCAATAAGAAATATTGATGTTTGTGGACAGAAACTGCTTAGATTTTTCTTCCTGACCAAATGAATATGAGGTGGCATTCATTACTGTAATGGATAAATGGCCTAGTGCCTATTAGTATTATTCATCTGTTTGTTCATTCAGTATGTGTGAACTTTATTTCTTTGAATATGATATCTGAGGTAGTATTAAACTTGGCATTGCACTATCTGAAGCATTAGCATTTATTCATTTTGTTTCTAAAAATTATTAGTTATGTAAAATAGTAAATCAGTTTAGTAAAAACTGATTTAACCTGTATAATAAAAGTAGTATTTCCCTTACTGTTTATGATTTAATTGGAACATTTCAGAATGCACTGTAATCGTTAAAATTTCTTCACCCTTAAAACTAGCAGTAATAAATTCTTTAACCAGGATTTTAAAAGTTACTAGAATTTCAAGCATTTTGGTTAGGTATAAATAGTGGATAACCTTGAAGTCTCTCAAATTCCCATTTACTCAGATTATGGATAGGCACAGTGTGCTTATGTGGTTTGGGATATATTGATGCATTGTAATAAGATGTAAAATTAAGGTACAAAAATCAATATGTATTGATGTATATGATTTTTGTATTTTGGCTAGATTTGATGAAAGAGAATTTCATCAAATTTAAATTTATATTTAAATCTCTGATACATTTTCCATAAAACACTAGAATAAACTGCAAATGGATGAGAGATTTAAATATAAAAAAATGAAACTATTCATGTTCTAGGAGATAACATCAGTGAATTTTCTTATAACTTTGGTGTGGGAAAAACTTTCTATTTATGACTTAAAATTCAGAAGTAATAAAGTTAAAGATTGATAAGTTTGACTACATAAAACTTTTGTGTGGGGAAAAAAATCATCAGCAAAGTCAAAAGACAAATGACCAATTGGGAGAAAATATCTACAACTTATAATAGACAATGAGCCAATTTTCTTAATATATAAAGGGGATCATAAAACGTGAGGGGAAAAAAGGCCAAAACCTGATAGAAAAAAAATGGGCAAAAGACATAAACAGTTCACAGAAAAAGATATCTAATGGCTTTTAAATATATGGAACGATTGAAAGACTGGCAAAAACATAAAAGCTTGACAATATACTTTGTTGGTAAGGCTGTGGAACAACATATGTTGTCCTGTTGGTGTAAGGGCAAAATGTTACAATCCCTGTAGAGGGGAATTTTGCAATATCTAATAAAGTTAAATATGCATTTACCTATTGACCATTTTTAGAGATTTACTTTGAAGATACACCTACACAAATGTGAAATTAAAAATGTAGAGGGCTGTTGACTGTGTCATTGTTTGTAATAATAAAATGTGGGAAATAACCTAAATGCCCAACTACAAAAAATTGGTTGAATATGGTACAACAACCAGTGGACTACTATGTGACCATGAAAAAGTCTCTATAAACTGAGAGCAAATAATTTCTGCAATTTATTCTTATGTGAAAAAAGAGCTTTAAAAAGAGTATAAATATAGTTGTAGTAGGCAGCTTCTGGCATGGTTTCCAGTGATCCCTACTTCCTGGTATTCTAGCCTTCCCCTGAGTGTAGCTGGACTTCGTGACTTGCTTCTCAAAGATAGATTACAGCAAAAGTGATGGAATGTCGTCATAAAAGACTATGACTTCTGTCTTGTTGATATCCTCTCTCCCTGGATCTCCTCATATGCTAGCTTTGATGGAGAGGGTTATCTGGGCAGCCTCCTGTGAACAGCCTTGAAGAAAGTGAGGCCCTCAATTTAGTAGCTTGGGAGAAACCAAATCATGCCACCAACCACTGAGTGAGCTAGTGGATCCTGTTTCAGCTGCACATTGAGATGACTTCAGCCTGGGCTGCCCCCTTGATTGCAGCCGCGTTAGGGACCCTGGGCTGACACTGTGATTGCAGTCTCATGAGAAACCCTGGAGCAGAGGATCCACTTAGTGAAGCTGTGTCTGAATTCCTGATCCCACAGAGACTGTGAGATATTAAATGTGTATTGTTCTAATTGTTTAGTTTTATAGTTATAGGTTATGCAGCAATAGATAACTAATAGTATATGTCTTTTATATAATAAAGAAGGGAAAGTAAAAAAATATATTTATTTTTTACACAAAAAGGCTCATGGGAAAGAAAAATTAGCAGCAAAAAGGTAAGTTCTGAGTATCTGAAAAATTATTTTGAAGTGAATTCAAACCTCATGACCTGCCTCTTCCTGAGAAACCTTAGTATTCAAGTATACAAATGAATTTTTTAGCATAGTTGTAACCTTATCATAATGAGTTTGCATATAGATTTACTGGACATTATTAATTCTAATTCATGATAGAACTTGAAGTATATACATGTTTCTGTTGAGATTTTGGCCCTTAACTCTAGAGAATTTGCTTTTGTAGATACTCTGAACTGGAAGGCTGACTTGTTTTGTCTTACAACGACTTGACTTTGATCACTGAAAAATGCTGTGCTAAAGGAAGTCCCTATTTATATTCAGCTTTTGCTAAAACACATTTACTGCAGAAATTTAACAAGTCTTTGAGATAATTTGAGTGTTTTTAAAGAACTGTGAACTACCTCAAAAAGGAAGTGATTCTTTTCTTTTACTAAAGCTCCCAATGAATAACACAAGTATTCAATTTGCAAATACTAAGAAGCTTATAAGTTTCAATATTCCTTTCACCAGCTCTGACAGCTTGCTGCATCATTCTAGTTGTTTGGGAAAGAGTTGGCTAGACATACAGACTGAAAACTAATGGGTCAATGAGGCTATTCTAGAGGAGTGAGAGAAATCCTCCACCCTTTTCATCTCTGAGGGAATTTATAGCATCTTTGTATAAAGTAGTAATCTTTTGAAAATTCTTGACATACTTCAAAACATCACTGATTCTATCTTTTTTTTTTAGGCAGAGACATTGCAAATCCACGTGAGTTAATTACTGTATGGGGAAAAGTAATTTTCTCTGGTTTTATCCTTGGATTATTCAGTTATAGCACCATTTCTATGCACTTGGGGATCTATCACAACCATCTTGAAACTTAAGTTCCTATCAAACATAATCTAATTTATTCAAGGTCTTAACCAACCGTAAGAGAATAGATACACATATCCATGTATTTTTAGCTTTTTTTTTTTTAAGTGATAAGATGGTTCCTCCAAGGAAAAGGAGGTGTGGTATTATTATTGGCATTACTTGGTAAAGGTACCATTTTTTTCATGGCTCAGCTGGCTCTCTTAATCATGAGGACTTGTTAAAGGCAGTGCATGGGCAGGCGAGGGATGACTTAAAACAGTAATCCCAGCTTCTCAAACACCTGAGGGAAATGCGCTGTAGAGGTAATCCAAGGCTCAATTAATTTAAGCCCACGATATAAAGAAAGGACATTCCAGGGTGCAGTGAATTGAGTATGAAATATTGGATAAAATACCTATGTGTTTTAGTTCTGGCAAATCGGAAATTTTGCCTCACTCACCTGTTTTCCTATTGGTTAGATAAAAAAATTCCTTTGATGGAATTTTCCTAGGGAGAATAGAATGAGAAAAAAAGAGTAGTAATAAGCCTCTGAAAACCCTCAGCCTGACTCCTTAAGCATGAACCTCAGCATATACTAACCCTAGCTGAGTGCTTCTCCACTTGGACCCAACTGAAATACAGCACTCTTTCTTATAGGTAGAAGAGAATCTTTGAAATCTGACATGTATTAAAGTTAGATCTGGGACAGTCTACTGCTCTACTGGGGAGTTTTCATTAATTCAGGTTGTTGACTTTGGGACTGGACAATTTTGTTGTTGTTGTTTTAATCTCCATTAATAAATGAGGCTACAAATGTATCAGGGTAAAACAATTGGAAATATAGAGAGAAACAACATTCTCCAAGCAAGAAGAAATGATGAGAAACTGCCGAGGATAAAATGGACAGTGACTGCTGTGTGGCTGGAGAATCAGGCTCATGGTGAGCTTTGGCTCTTTGGAAGAGAGAAGGAAGTGAGAAGGAAGTGAGAAGATCATCGAGAAAGAAGGCATGAATGTGTTTGAAATTTTGATGTGTTAGACAAGTAAATCTGTGGTGGTGTGGGCAGGCAGCACAGATGTGAAATTGTAGCCCTTCAAAAAGAGGAAATACAATGTAAGGTTTTTGCTATATGTGTTATTAAATCTCATGGGTCTATGGAGAGGAAAATTGAGATGCCGGAAAAACAAATGATGCTGTAAAACCTGAAGCACACTGACTGAGGCAGAGGGTGGAGATCCCTGAAGGGGATAAGGTTGTTTTAATGATTTCTACTTGGAGATAACCAGCTAAGAGGATAAGCGGCAACTTCCCACCATTGAAGAATGTAACTATCAACCTGTACTTATAACCACATGTAGCCAGTATCCTAGTCAATACTAGCTGCTGATTCCTCAGTGAAAAAAAAAATCAAGCAAACCAGCAAGTTCTTACCGCTAAATAATTCTACTGTATTTGGGTACTTGCTGGGCACCACAGTAAGACTTATGCCTTTATTGATTGATTTTCTTGTATTCTTTCTATCCTTAGATTTCAGCCTCTTTTTTTTCTTGTCCATATACCTATTGTAGCTTGAAACTTTATTTTAAAAGTTTCTAGTAATTGAGTAGTGTGTGTGTATTTGTGTGAGTGTGTGTTTATATGTATATATATGTGTTTAAGTATAAATATTGAACATAATTATGAGTGCTTGAGAAGTTAGAATTGCAACAGATAATGGAACATTATTTTTAAATATTAAATTAAAATCTGAAAAATTAAAGTTATTTTAATAATAATTATTTATTAACATTATTAAACTTTATAATAATTGTTTATTTTTAATAAACATTATTATATTATGAGCTTTGAGAAAATGTTTAATCCTTCCTATATTATGTATTTTATCATTTATTTAAATAAAGAATGGGATGAGAAAGTTAGTATCATTTCTAGAGCCATTATCATTAATTTTTTGTGTGTGTCCAGGAAATCACACAGAATCAATTGGTTTAGAGGCTTAAAAAAATCAGCTTTATTAAGGTATAAGTAACATATACAATCATAAGATATTTGAAGTGTACATCATGGTGATTTGATTTATGTATACATTATAAAAGGATTTTCTCCATCTAGTTAACTTACACACCCATTACCTTACATACTTACCTTGTTTGTATGTGTGTGTGTATGTGTGAGAAAATTTAAATTCTACTCTCTTAGCAAATTTCACTTATACAATACAGTGTTGTCAACGATAGTCACCATGATTTGTATTAGAGCCTGTGACCTTATTCATCTTGTAACTGAAAGCTTGTACCCTTTTACCAACCTCTCCCTATTTCCCCCACCCCCTTGCCCTTGGCAACCACTTTTCTATTCTTTGTTTCCATGAGTTTGACTGTTTTTTTTAGATTCCATGCATAAGTGATACCATGCAGTATATTTGTCTTTTTCTGTATTACATCTCACTTAGCATAATGCCCTCAAGTTGCATCTATGGAACTTGATGGAAAATGGCAGGATTTCCTTCTTTTCTCATGGCTGAATAATATTCCATTGTGTGTGTACACACACACACACACACACACACACACACACACACACACACACACACACACACACACACACACACACACCCATATCTTCTTTATCCGTTCATCCGTCAATGGACCCTTAGGTTGTTTCCATATATTGGCTGTAATGAATAATGCTGCAGTAAACAGGGGAGTGCAGCTGATACTATGTAACATAAGGCCCTTGGTAGGACAGCAGTTGCTGATTGATATTTATCAGTAAATTCCCTGTCTCTCTGACTGTCTACTGGCTTCGCAACACCTGCCCCCCCGCCCCTTGTAAGTCCCTACCTTGCCTCTGGTATGCTGCTTGAGTGGACCATGGTGTTGGTGGGTTAGCTGTGGAAAAGGTGTTATGAATGAAATACCATGCTGTCTTCATGTTTCTGTGGAATGGACCTCAGTCAGCAGCAGCACATAGCCATTTCTGTCATTACAGGGCAGGGCAGGGAACAGAAAAGACAGAGCTTAGATTGCATAGAGTGTTCAGGCCAAAAGACAGAGCTCCAATCAAAACATATTTAATGGCACATAGTTTGCAAGGTATGTGGAGGGAAAAAACTTTCATAAGAATCTGTTGAAAAATAGTAGGTAGTTAAAATCAACTTGGAGCAGTTGCAGGCAAAAGCTGAGAAAGTCTGCAAGTAGTACTAGTAATTTTGTTTCAAGTACCTGAACATCTTCATCCTTATGAATCATATAGGAGAACAGAAGAATATGGAACATACCAGAGGAGAGATCCAGAGCAAACGAAAACAGGAATGGTTATCTTAACCACTTTAAAAGTTTCACTTTTTTTTTTCTTGTCAAATTTCCTCTGAGGAGAATTAGAAACCGATATCAGAATCCCACAGTATATTATGTACAATGTATTATATACACTCTAAAATTAATATATATTGTAGAAAGCTGCTTATTGTTCTCATTTTATCATGTGAGTTCAGTAATTTATAACTTTTTGTTGTTGTTTTTATAAAGATCTGAGTTAAAGGACCACTTCGGGTATTCTAATGATTAAAATTTGTAGTTACAAGTATACCATCTGAATTTTGCAGTTAAGATTCTGATGACCAGAATAAAAAAAATAGGTAAACAATATCATTTACCAAAAATAGCTTAAATAGGACATGTTAAAGTGCATTTATCCAACCTTTTCACAAATCGCCTTCCAGTTTCAGCCATTTTGGTGTAGAAAGTGGGAATTTAGATGGGGTAGTTTGTCTTCAAGGCTGTGAATCGTCTAATTAGTGGTGACTTTGTCCAGCCTTAGGTAGAGTAGTGGAGCTACCAAAAAAAATGATGGCCATTCATTTGATTGTTAATTAATTAGACCAATATTTACTAAATACGTCCTATGCACCGGGTATTGTGCTAGGCACTTACATTAGTGGTTCAAACACTTATGGTCCCTGTCCATGCGGAGTTCTAGAACAGTGCTGTCCAATAGAAATTTTTGTGATGATGGGAAAGTTCTTTTTCTGCTGTTCAGCACTATAACCACATGTGGCTTTTGAGTACTTAAAGCATGACTACTGTGAATGATGAATGGTATTTGAAATTTTATTTAATTGTAATTAATTAAAAAATTTTAATTTAAAGAGTCACATGTGGCTAGTGGCTACCTCTTTGGACAATACAGCTCTAGAATATGAGGTAGTTTTATGGCCCAGGTATCTTGTTTGTCTCTATTCTTAGATTAATATTTATAAAAGGGGTCTATTTCCAGTGAAACTTTCTTCATTGGGGGGGGGGGGTCCTTATAGTTGTGACAGATCCTCCCATGTAATCTAATTTTGCTTCTACTAGAGCTCTTTCTTTTGCATCCTGCCTCTGAATCCAGTCTTGTGGAGGAAGTATCCCATTAAATGAGTTCAAAAGTCACTATAAATACAGCATATGTTGTTGATTTTTTTGCTAAAATACACAATTGAACTAGTACTATTCGACAGGTTACTGTCCTTGATTTAGCACATAGGTTAAGTCAGTTTTCAAAAATGGCTTTGAGAGTCATTGTTTTCTTTGCATGTGTGTTTTTTTAAAAAATAAAATACTCACTAATGGGCAATCTCAAAATGGGAGAACATTCTTTTTTTTGGGCTATTAAGCATATGGAGTGCTTGCATTTTCAGAAAAAAAAAAGAATTAATGGAAAATAAGATTCTGTTATGCACTAGTGCTGCAGCTTTGCAACATAATGTATCACAGGCTGATTACAATTCAGTCTTTCAGCAGAATTATACATCATCAAAGCTTTTGGATTCAGAATTATTTGGCTTAAGTGATTTGAAAATAATGTCACTGTTTAAGTTATCCCATCTTCTCTCTGTTCATATAATGATGCTAATGTTTTACTTAAGTGGGGCTGTCCATCTCTGATTATATCTAATTAATTATGCATATATTCATTCAATACCTAAAAATCTCAGAAGCTTACCATAAGTTTAATTTATTAGCAGGATTAACCATTTAACCTTACAAATATTAATATTTAAAGATCTGGCTCTGTTATCTCTTCTTGGAATTCTTTTGCAATGGACTAAGCATAAAAGAGATGACATAGAATTTCTCTGTTTCATTTTTCTCAAATGAAATATAGTTCTGCCACACTCCTTGTCAACTTATTTTCAAATCCTAAGGAATAGAGATACATTTAAATTCTTTCAACATAGTGGCCTTTAGCCTATGACATTGATCTTATTGTCAATAAATATTTATTAATTAAAGTGATAAGAATCCTGATAAGGGTTGGTCATCAGAGAAGACAAAGAATGTTACACATGTCTGTTAGTTACCTCCATCTAAAGCCCTTTCCATTGCTTTTCCTTCCTACCCGTAAACCATCAGGAGGTATGAGAGTTCAATTTTGATCTTCAGTAGGATGTTAACATCTTGGCAGGAGTTTGTATATCTGATCCCTTTCTGAATGTTTGAGGTAAGCAGCACCTTTTGGAACAGAGAGGTCTGGACATCCCAAGGAAAAATGTTATAGGATGAAGTGAGCAAGGAGAAAAATTCTCAGAGAGAGTAGGAGGAATCAGAAACAACCTTTTCTTAGTTCAAATTTTGCCTGCCTAGTTTTCACGTTGAAAAGAGTATGATATGAATAAGAGACTGTCAACTGAGCTCAATATTATTTTCTTCGAGAATTAGTTACTTGAGTGATTCACTATTCACAATTTAACTGGAATTTTGACTGCACAAAATTTTTTATAATTCCTAAGTAGATATACAAGAAAATCTATGACACAACTTAAAAAATTAAGTTATTTTTCGTTAGTAGGCACATGCACACATATAAGTATGTAAATGTATAATACGTATATGTATCAACTGAATAAAATGTGCTTCAATGTATACTTATATATATATTAATACCTATATGCTTTCATGATATTTAATTATTGAGATTAAAAAGCAACTTGGTAGATTTTCCCAGAATATAAACTCCCTTTGATGACTCAGGTACTTAGAGAAAAGAAAAATTAGCTGATTAGTAGAATTCTGAGGTAATATTTAAATTTTTCTTGTTTACATGATTTTACTTATTTTAAACCACATTATGCTTATTTGATTTATGAATATATAATAGTATGAAATTATTAGGTTACTATTTAGCCTTTGTTCATTTCTGTTTTTTGTATTTAGAAGTTTTTTTTTAAGCAAGGGTTTTATGCACTTATTTAAAACTCCTGGCAAAACCAATTCTTCCAGTGACCCAGATCACAGAGCATAGTATAAAAAGTTACAAGAACTCATTTAGACATACATGAAATCATCATGTTGCACTTTAAAAGTTTTTTTCAATTACACCTCAATAAAACTGAAAAAAAAGTAGATGGTACTATTCCAATGTAAGACAGGATTTTTGATTATTGTTACTCAATTTCTTTGAATATATTTTAAACAAATTGTTCATTTAAAATGTTATTTTGTCCCTTCAGGGGAAAAATAATTCATTTAGGATAAATGGCACTGCAGTGGGGGGAAGCAGACATCGGGGAGTAGAAAGACTCAGGGTCATGTCCTGGCTCCCCTTCCTAATATATCTGTGAATTTAGGAGTTCGTTTAAAAATCCCCAAGCTTCAGTTCCATAACGTAAACTGGAGACAAAATGTCTTCCATTTCTTCTTCATTGACAAAGATTATATATGAAAATGGGTTGGAACTAGAAAGTGTTAGCAAATGTCAAGAAATACTATAACTCACAGAGTGAATTCATTCTTTGAAACAGTTATTTTAAGGCCAAAATATTTTGTATATAATAAGAAAAGATACCAATTTCTCAACTTAAGTAACAGACTGGTCTTTTGTGAGCTGCCATGGGTTTAGGATAATCTTGGATGGAAGGATCAAGTTCTGTTTATGGTTACATAGTCTTACATAGGTAAGGTTACCATAACCTTCCTATGGCTTAATAATAGCAATGACAATAATAAGTAGAATCATAGCACTAGCTATGAGATATATGTGCATGTCTCATTAAATGGAATGCTGTATTATTATCTCATTACACAGGATCTTGTATTACTCAGTAGTAAAATAAGAATAAATTTACACCATGTTTCAGAGCATTTCCATCAGCCTAAAAGTTCTCTTCTGCGTGTGTAGTCAATCCCTGTTCCCATCCATAACCTTAGGTAACCACTAATCTGCATTCTGTCTCTATAGGTTTGCCTTATATAGAAATTTCAAATGAATGGAATCATGCAATATGTAGTCTTTTTTTGTGTTTGGCTGTATAGTGTTTTTGAGGTTTATCCTTGTTGTAGCATGTATGAAGAGTTTGTTCTTTTATACTGTTCATTGTATGGATATAACATTATTTTGCTTATCCATTTACCAGTTAATCTACTTTGTTTCCCATTTTGGGCTCTTTTGAATAATGCTGTCATGAACATTTGTGTGTGTGTGTGTGTGCATGAATGTGTGCATGCATGTTTATATATATATATATATATATATATATATATATATATATATATTTATTTATTTATTTTTGTGGACCTAAGTTTTTCTTTGCCTTGGGTAGATACCTAGGAGTGGAATTGCTGTGTTGCATGGCAGGTATCTGTTTAAATTTTTAAGAAATTGCCAAATTGGTTTTCAAAGTTGATGTATCATTTAAAATTCTTAACAGAAATGTATGAAGGTTCAGTATTTTTGTATTCTCATCCACATTAGTGTCATTAGTCTTCAGAATTATGGCCACTCTAATGAGAGTGTAGTGATTTCTCATTATGATTTTAATTTGCATTTCCCTAATGACTAATAATGTTGAACATTTTTCATGTGCTTATTAGGTATTTGTATATCATCTTTCATGCATGTTTACTCAAATTTCTGCCCATTTTTAAACTGGGTTCTTTTAAATGTTATTCATTTGTAAAAGTTCTTTATATATTCTGGACCTTACAAGTCCTTTATCAGATATATGATGACATATGATTTGAAAATAATTTCTCCTAGATTGTGACTTGTCTTTTTATTTTCATTTTCTTCTTTGCTCTTCTTTTGAAGAACAAAATTAAAAAGAAATTTTTTTTTGTATTCAACAATAAGCATGTATTGCTTATTCATGCATCTATGGGATAGTTGGGTGGATTTTACTGATAAAGGCTGGGTTCCGTTGTGATTCGAAGGTAAGAGTTAGGTCCCTCCTAACGCGTATCCCTCCTCCTTCTTGGACAAGGAGCTCTCCAATGCGTATTTTCATGGTGAAAGGCAAGAGTTCAAGAGGGGCAAAACTAATTACATAAGCACATTTCAAATCTTTGTTTGCATCACATCCACTAACGTTCCATTCACCTGCACAAGTCACATGGAGAAACCCAAAGTCAAGGGGCAGGGGAGAAGTCTCTTGTTTCCCATGAGGCCGTGGCAAAGAGATTAAAGCATGGAGACCAGTGATCCAACCCACCACAAACAGCACATGAATTTTATAGTACTAAACAAGATATATTCTTTTTGAAATATACAGAGCAAATAAAGACCTATCCCTTGAAAGCATTTTGTCTACCAGGAAGCCACAAGATCAGAATAGCCTATACCATTCTTAAAGATTATTTTGTTTAGTGCTATGAGTGTTAGTATACCAAACAGTTCAATATAAATTATCATGATGGTATAATTTAGCCTTTTTTTTTTCGAATTTTTAAATTTTATCAGTTTTTTAAATGGATCTTGTTTTGGTGTCATATATAAGAAATCTTTGCCTAATCCAGCATTCCAGAGATTTTCTCTTATGCTTTCTTGTAGCAGTATTACATATTTACATTTAGCTTATGATCCATTTTGAGTTAATTTTTTTGTATGATAGGAGGTTGAGGGAAGCTTTTAATATCATTTTTGGGGGGGCATATAGATTGGCATTGCCCTTCAATATTTATTGAAGAGATTATTCTTTCCCCATTGAATTGCCTGGCATCTTGTCAGAAATTAAATGACCATAAATTTAGGGGTTTACCTCTGCTCCATTGATTTATGTGCTTATCCTTATGCCACTACCACACTGTCTTGATTACTGTAACTTCATAGTAAGTGTTGAAGTCAGGTAATGTAAACCTAATTCATTTATTCTTTTTCAAAACTGTTTTGGCTGTTCTAGGCCCTTAATATTTCTATATAAGTTTTAAGTTTAGACTGTTAAGTTCTACAAAAATGGCTGCTGGGATTTTGATTTTTATGTTGAATCTGATATGTTGAAGTTGAGAGAAATTACCTTGTTAACAATCCATGAACATGATATATCTTTCCATTTGCTTGGATCTTTAATTTATCTCTGCAGTGTTTTCTAGTTTTTTGTTACAAGTCTTGTACTTCTTTTGTTAAATTTATTCCTAAATATTTAAATCTTTTCGATAGTATTATGAATGGAATTGTCCCTTAATTTCATTTTTATATTGTTTGTTTGTTTCTAGTATATAGAAATAAAGTTAACATTTTAATCTTGTATTCTATGACCTTTGCTAAACTTTTTATTATTTCTAGTAGTTTTTTTTCTTCTGTAAATTCCTTAGGATATCTACATAGACAATCAGATCATTTGTAAATAAGCCCAGTTTTACTTCTTCCCTTGCAAGCTGATGTTTTTTATTTCTCTTTCTTTTCTTACTGCACTGACTAGAACTTCCAGTACAATATTGAATAGTAGTGGTGAAAGTTGACATCCTTGTCTTGTCCCTGATTTTAGGAAAGAAAACATTTAGTCTTTCATCATTAAGTATATGTTAGCTGTAACTTTTTTGTAGATTTTTTTGAGGTTTAGGAAGTTCCTTTCTAATCCTTGTTTGTTGAGAGATCTTTCCTTTTTTATCATATATTGTGATTTTTGTCCTTTATTCTATTGATATGGCATGTTGCATTAGTTGATTTTTGGATGTTCAAATCAGTCTTGCATTCCTAGGATAAATCTCACTTGGTTGTGATATATAATCCTTTCTATATATAGCTAAGATAAATCTTACTTGGTTATGGCATAAAATCCTTTTATATATCACTATGTATATTTGATTAAACATTTTAAAATCCACATGCAATATATAAAGGATATTGGTTTGCATCTTTCTTCTTTTGTTACTTTTTTTGGAATTCCATTTAGTGTCCTTTGCCTCAAAGTCTACCTTTTCAAAAAATAATAATGCCACACTATGGCAGTATTGTTTGTTTGTTTCCTTATTGGTCTTATTATAAATCATGGCCCTGCCTTACACTATCCTCTGCACTATCACAAAGGCCTCAATTGTCCATCAGGCTCAAACAAAACAGTCTTACCTAGCACAAAGCTGCAGTAAGTATTGTGCAAAGGATTTAAGAAGGGAGCCATGCCCATCATTAAACTGCTGTCCTGGAGTGCCTGAATCAGTCAGATGCTCCTAGCTAGACAAAGATCTGCGATTATTTGGGTTTGGAGTGCCAGGTCTAATTCTGTGCCAGATGAGTTAGCAGAGGCAAGCTGCTCAGTTTGGAGATCTCTTAGTTAGCCATGTAACTAGGAACACTATGTGACTAACTGCAACTTTCCAGCAGAGCTTGGGATAATCAATTTAAAATTCAGGCTTATTCATTAGGAAAAAAAAATGAATCCAGTCAGAGCAGATATATCCTGGTAGAAGGATTCTTTACGTGAGTATGTAGAAGCCACAGGAAGAGCCTCATTTTTTTTACCGTTATTAAGTTCTATCGGTGTGATAAGGAGTTCTAGTTGAGGTCAAAGGGCCTCTGGCGTCCTAGAGGAAGGAGGGACTGAGTTACAGATCTGCTGTTAACCCTTTCCTTCCCATACTCTTTCTGTATTATTTTGTTTTAGCTGTGTGTTTTGTAAGTTATATAATTGGCATTTTTTTTTAAACTAAGCTGAAAGCCATTAAAAAAATATACAGAAGCGTTTAAGCCATTTATATTTGCTGCTAATAACAGATATACTTAACTTTAATCTCTATGATTTTGTTGCATGCTTTCTATCTTTTATGTGTTCTGGCCATTTCTTTCTTCTTTTTTTAAAATGTACAAGTTCTACTATTATACTTCTTTCTTATTTTTATTTCTTCCAGAGATTACTATTAAAGTTGTGTAGAATATATTTTAGCTTTAAAAATAAAATAAGAACATTAAGAATGAAACTATATTTTATTACTTTATCTTTTATAAAAAGAAAGTTTTTAACCCAACCCTCCTCAGAATGAGAATGTTGAAAAAAGGTGAACTTAATTGTAGATGAAGGGAGCAGGGAAATCTTTGTAGAAGTGGCATGTACGTTTGGCATTGAACAATTGGTAGAATACAAGTAAGTGGAGCTAAAGAGGTATGTAACTATTTGGTAATTTTTTGTCAATTAAGTAGTTATTCATTCCATAGATTATTTTAAGAGAATGGTTGACTATTTTCCCATATAACCTTTGATTCAGAACCTGAGTATAATACTCAGAACAAAAATCCTTCCAGCAGCAGCTGAAATGTAAGTTTTTGGGAACAGGCAAAGGTGGATCTTTCTGAAACAGAGGTGTAGGGGCAGCTGTAGCAGGCCCCTGGGGAGCGACACTCCCAACCTTGGCTCTGCAGTGCAGATACTGAATTGCAGCGTCTAGAAAGAGTATAAAATACAGGACATATCCCAGTTTTGAATGGATAACATTTTGCTTCAGCCAAAGATATCAGTGCTATTATATATCTTCTTTGTAAGCTACATTTTTATGATTCAATAAAAAATATGAATCTGCTTGTGAAAGTATTGACTTTTTCTATGCTACCCAAAATGAAGCTGCCTTGTATATAGAAGGCTTAATAAATGACTGTTGAATAGAATGAATGCATGGATAAACAGAGTTGTCAGATATGGCCCTGAAGAGGTGAAACGTTTAATTTAGTATGTATATTCACTTTCCATTTTGTTAATAAGAAACTACAGACTGGAGCTGCAAGATAACCTTTACTAATGAGAGTGACATTGCATACACAAACAGCTGAAACCTCTTTACCAGGCTTGTAAAATGTTTTTATTTTACAACCAGTTTGATTTGTCCTGCCAAATTTGCAGTGCTCTGCTCATTATTATCAATAGCAGGCTCTGTCTTTTTTTACTCATTTCCATTTAGATCATGGACTGAATTGTAACTTCTTCAGCCAAAGATTTTTTATTTGTAAAGTAGTGATGGTAGTGATAATCCTGTCAGTAAATGAGAGTTTTGAAGCCTGTAAATCTGAGGACCAGACCCTGGGTCATGGTAATTTTAGTAAGGCTATGACAGGCTGCTTGGGAAATATCTTATTAGCCTTGGAGTTATCTTCTGAAATTTTTGCGTTTGCTATGAGCCTCTTGTCTTTCACATTTATCCTATACCTTCTCACAGGTTCATGGTGAGTATTATTTTAGGCAATGAATATGGAAATATGCCATATAAGTGCTTTTTCTTGTTATTATAACATTATGACCAGAGGTGGTCTTCCTTTAGAATCAATGTTACTTCACAGATGAGGACCAGATTAGAGAAGATGTTTCACAAACTTGTTGGTGGCTAAATTGGGACAAAACCCAATTCTGCTGACTCCTAGGCCAACCTGTTTCCAGATTCAAGGGAACACAACCAACTCTTTGATATAAACACTGTATTCGACTCTCAGCTTCTGGGCTCATAATTTATAGGTTGTCATTAGCACAGATCCACCAACAACTAGAACAGGATGATAGAGACCACCATGTTTGACCTATAAAGAGGCCTGGAGCTCTGCCCTGCTAATTATGAAGTCACAGTCATCTTTTCCCATGGCTGAGTTTGAAATTTAACTTGAATTCAACTTTATATGTATATACACACACACACATATACATACACACACATATACATATATATATATATATGGTGTATCATGTGACAGATTCTTAAGCTTAGTGTGTACTCAACAGAAATATTTTAATAAACAAAAGCACGTATGATATATGTACCCTGTTTTCCTAAATGACAAATGATTAGTATTTTTCTGGGCATACTTTATCAACTGGAAAATGATTCTCTCAAGGACAGGCATCAGGTAGGAGACACATATTACCAAAAAAAAAAAAGAAAAATGATGTCTCAAAACTAATTTTCACACAACTTAAATGGTAATTAAAAACACCTTGATCCCAATAGTAGGGAAGTAGGTGTCCCCCAAAGCAAACTAAGGAGGAATTGAATTAAGCTTACATGTGTCTAAAAGTTTATTATTCATATAATGAAAATAGATGCTTAGTATAACTTGAGTAGAAAAATTAAATTTTGGACATTATAGTTATCAACTTTAAAATGATTGTAATTTTTTGCATTGTTTCAGTTTGCTTTCAAAAGAAAAAAATGAGAAATGCAATTAATATGGCTTAACTCTGCAGGATAAATATTATTATTTAATGATGTATAAAACAACTCTATTCTAACAGCTTCATGCTGGGCACAGAAATGAAAAAAACAAACAAACCCAGGTTTATGTTTATGTAAGTATGTAAGTAAGTATGTTTATGTAAGTATTTAGGACATCCAGTTCTTTATTTCAAGTATGAGAACTCATTTAACTTTGTTACCTATCAAGTAAATATTTTGGGAAGCATTATGCATGGCATGTATTACTCAAAACTCTAAATGCCATGCAGAATAAATGTAAGAGATAAACACTAAAATCTAAATGTATCCATTTACTTATGGGCCATTTCTTTTGCCCACCTCACTAATTCTACTAATGTAAAAGATATGTCATAATAAATAATGATGCAGTTGGCATCACTGATTGAGCACCCGCTATGGCCTAAACACAGTCAGAATTCAGTGTATCTGCACCTAGTTTAGATGATCATGGCCTCTAGAATTACGTTTTGACTCATGAGCCAGGCACTGAAAGTTTTCACAAGTCAAACTCTATTTCCAGTCTAATCCCACACTCTACCCTTCATAATGCTACCAAACAGTGAAATCATACTTTTCTATGTTGCGCACAGACACCAAGACTTTCATTCCTTGAGCTTTTCCTCACGTTGCCCCTTACACTTGGAATGCTCTCCCTGACAATTTGCATGTCAGATTTGTACTTCTCTGGAATGTTTTTCTGTTTCTTTTTCTTAGTCAAAAGTAATATATTTCCTTCTCATGGCATTTATTTTCAACTTGAATTATAGTTATTTTTATTATGTCCTATCTTTTCTATTAGATTGTGAGTTTTGTGAAGACATAGACCATGCATTAATTATTCTTGTGTGTTTTCCTGTCACCTTGGAAAGTAATTAGGCTCCCGGTAAATGTCTGTTGAAGAATACATGGTGCTCCATTGGCAAATGCATGAGAGTGACTAGCAAACACTTGATGATTTCCTTTCTTTTTGTAATTCGACTAGTTTTGGGCCTTGAATTCATCCTTAGCTTGAGTCCTTCCATATCTCAAAATCTTCTTTAAAAAAAATCTTAAAATATTTGGAAAAAAATAAAGGGAATTGTAACTTAAAAAAGCAGCACTGGTTCAAATGGGCAAAAAGAAACATCTAGATACAACGAATTAAGAAATGGAGAACAAATGCTTTACAGGAAATGTAGAGTGCTTTATAGTAGGGTTAATATTAACTTGCCTCCTGGAACTATTTGGGTATGTTCTCAGGGTAATAATGATGGTGTTAGGAATCTTAAGATGTCTTCAAGGCATTTGTTTAGTCTTTTGTAGTAGCTCTGTATATTATTGTTCTTACCTAGACCATCCTTTAGGTCAGAAACAATACAGTTTTTCATTCATGAATAGTTATTACTAATAGGCAGGTAAACAGCCTTAAGTAATTTTCTCTGTGCTTTAGATAGGTAATGCAATGCAGCCGTTAAGAGGAGGACTAGATTATCTGGTTCAAAGCTAGTTATGACCTTAAGCAAGGTAATTAACATCTCTGTTAGTTGTTTCAGCATACGTAAAATGAGCTCCTACCTTGGGATGTTGTGTGGTTTGAAAAAGATAATGTATGTTGTTAACCTAAAACAACAAAACGGATAGTTATTTTACCAGCAAAGTAGGTTTATTAAGAAACAGCAAAGAACTGTAATTTGGGATGGTGGAACAATGGCAAACCACATGCAAGCCTGGTAAAAGAAAGGAGAGGAAACTCTTTTTTCAGAAGAGAAAGAGAAGTTGGGAGGGGCTGTTATAACAGAAAGTCCATTGGAGGAAACTGGGAGTTCATAGTATGGTGACTTTTCATTGGCTGAGTTGTGGGAATCTCTGATTGGCTGAACTGTTTCCAGGCAAGGAGAAATGTTTTCTTCCTCCTGCTGAAGGTAGTAAAGTAGTGTTCCTGCTGGAGATGCAAGGTACATCTCTTTCTGTTGGGATCTGTATTGTTCTTGAGTGGTACATGAATGAGAGTTCCCCTTTCTGGCCTCCTAGCCTGATTTCCGTGAAGTTTCCCTTTATTAATTTTCACAATGTAAAGCAGATAGTGTTTATTACTATTATTTCTTTACTATTTTCCTCAATTCAGTGCAAGGGTACAGTTAACAATAATGACATTTATTAGATAAGGAAACAGCTTCCCATTGCAATTTGTTGTGCAAGTTTCTTCTTTTCCTTTTTCAGAGAACTTAGGGAAATGAACCTCCCTGAGAACTCTTTACTCATCCCAGAACATGTTATTACATAAGAAATACAGCAACTTAATTACCTTGGAGTTTGTGTATTGGAATACATGACATACATATATTTTGGTTTTTAGTAAACTGTAAGCTTCCTAGGAGTGTGCTTAGATGCAAGCAACAGAACTAACTCTGATTAAACAGAATAATTTTTATAAAAGGATTTTGGGAGCCTCACAGTCATTAAGAGGACTGGAGAATACCCTCAAAGCCTTGAGTCATTTGTATTCCATTTCTTTTAACTTTCTGTTCATAGTTTGTCTATTTTCATTCTGTAAGTTGGCTTTTTTCTTTGATTTATAAGGACTATTTATTGTTTAGGGAAATTAATATTTATCTGACAGGTAATTTATAAATTTTTTTTAGTCTTGCCATGGCCTTCTGATTTTGCTTTTCAAGGTTTTGGCAATTGCCTTCTGACTTTACTTTTGGTAAAGTCAGCAAAGTGATATTTGCCAAAAAGAATTTTTTTTTTTTTTTGCGTTACGCGGGCCTCTCCCGTCGCGGAGCACAGGCTCCGAACGCGCAGGCTCAGTGGCCATGGCTCACGGGCCCAGGTGCTCCGCGGCATGTGGGATCTTCCCGGACCGGGCCACGAACCCGTGTCCCCTGCATCGGCAGGCGGACTCTCAACCACTGCGCCACCAGGGAAGCCCGCCAAAAAGAATTTTTAAAAAAATGTTTTGAGTAGCCAAATTTGTCAATCTGACAAATTATGTCTTCTAATTTATGTGTCATATTAGCAAGATTTTTTTTTTCCTGACGATATGTATAGGAACTCAAAAACTACTAGATAAGACAAATAAATCCAAACATGGTGTGTGCATGAGAAGATATCATACCAATGCCCCTTCCGTTTAAAACTCTTCAGTAGCTCCCCATTTTTTTCTTAGGATGTAGTATAATTTCAGATTTATACCATGGGCCACATGGTTCTTCACAGTAATTTTCTCATCTAGCACCACCCCCCCCCACACACACCAACACACATACACATGCCCTAGTTATCATCCAACTCTTTCAGTTGGATTTTATTTTAGTTCCTCAAATGTTCGAACTCTCTCTTACTCTAGCCTTTCATAGTGTAAATTTCCTCGTTTGAAATATTCTCCTTGCTTTAGTTATTCTCTTAATTCAATATTCCTATTTAGTCTTCTAATCTTTGCTGACTTATCATATCTCTGGGAAGTTCTTTTGAAAAAGCCCACCCCCAAGGCAGCGTTAAATACCCTTCCTATCTCTTCCCATGGCATATTATACTACTCTGGGAGAAAATGATTAGATTGGAATATTCCCTGGGAGCAGGGATTACTGATGACCTTAGTCACTATCTTTTGGTAACAATTTCATTGAGATACGATTCATATATATAACATTTACTCATTTGAAGTATATAGTTCAATGGATTCAGCATATTCACAGAGTCATGTAACCATTATCACAATCAATTTTACAACATTTTCATCACCCCCAAAGGAAATCCCGTACCCTTAGCAGTCACCCATCCATTTTTCCTCACTCCCTCAACCCTAGGCAACCACTAATCTACTTTTTATATCTATAGATTTACCTATTCTGGACTTTTCATACAAAGTGAATCATATAATATGTGGACTTGTGTGCTTGGTTTGTTTTACTTAGCATAATATTTTTAAGGTTTATCCATGTTGTGGCATGTATTAGTACTTCATTCCTTTTTATGGCTAAATAGAATTCCAATTGTATGGATATACCATATTTTATTTATACGTTCATCAGCTATGGACCTGTGAATTGTTTTCCCTCTTTGGCTATTACGAATAATGCTGCTATGAACACTCATGTGCTAGTTTTTGTGGGGTGGACATGTTTTTACTGTTCATGGATATATAACCTATAAGTAGAATTGCAGGGTTATATGGTAACTCTGTTTAATCCTTTGAAGAACTGCCAGACCATTTTCCAAAATGACTGCACCATTTTACCTTCTCACCAGCAGTGTATGAGGGGTTCTGATTTCTCACATCTTCACCAACACTTGTTGTTATCAGTCTTTTTTAGTCATCCTAGTGGGTATAAAGTAGTGATTTTTATTTTACATTTTCCTGATGGCCAATGATGTTGAACATTTTACATGTGTTTACAAGTCATTTGTATATTTTCTTTGAAGAAATGGTTTTGCCCATTTAAAAAATTGGGTTATCTTTTTTTATTATTGAGTTATCTAAGAGTTCTTTATGTATTCTAGATACAAATCCCTTGTTGATTGATATATGATTTGCAATTATTTTCTCCCATTCTGTGGGTTGTCTTTTTACTATTTTGATAACAACCTTTGAAGCACAAATGCTTTTAATTTTGATAAAGTCCAAACTGTGTTTTTTTTTTTTGGCTTGTAGTTTAGGTGTCATATCTAAAAATTCATTGCCTATTTCAAGGTCACAAAGATTTCTGCCTATATTTTCTTCCAAGAGTTTTATACATTTAAATATTATAGACAGGTCTTTGAGCCATGTAGAGGTGTGAAGTAAGAGCCCAACTTCATTCCTTTTTTTTTTTTTTTTTTTTTTTGCGGTTCGCGGGCCTCTCACTGTTGTGGCCTCTCCCGTTGCGGAGCACAGGCTCCGGATGCGCAGGCTCAGCAGCCATGGCTCACGGGCCCAGCCGCTCCGCGGCATGTGGGATCTTCCCGGACCGGGGCACGAACCTGTGTGCCCTGCATCGGCAGGCAGACTCTCAACCACTGCACCACCAGGGAAGACCCCAACTTCATTCTTTTGGATGTGCCTTTCCAGTTGTCCCAGCACCATTTGTTGAAAGTTCAATGGGGACTATTCTTTCCCCATTGAATTGTCTTGGCAGCCATGTGGAAAATCAGTTGACTATAAATGTGAGGGTTTATTTCTAGACTCTCAATTCTACTCTGTCTACCTATGTTTGTCTTTATGCCAATACCACACTATCTTGATTACTGTAGTTTTGTAGTAAGTTTTGAAACTGGAAGTTTGCATTCTTCAACGTTGTTTTTTTCAAAATTGTTTTGGTTCTTCTGGGTCTCTTGCATTTTCATACAATTTTAGGATCAGCTTGACAATTTGTGCAGAAAAAAAATTTGTGATTTTGATAGGGTATCAGTGAATAGATACCCTTTATCAGGTTGAAGAAGTTCCCTTTTATCTTATTGTGTTCAAAGTTTTTATCATGAAGGTGTGTTGGATTTTGCCAAATGCTTTTTCTGAGTCTGTTGAAAGGTTATGTGGATTTTGTCCTTTATTCTATTGATATAATGTATAACATTAATTGACTTGTCGAATGTTAAACCCACCTTGAATTCCTGGGATGTCTCATTTAGTCATGGTGTATAATCCTTTCTATGTGTTGCTGAATTTAGCTTGCTAGTATTTTGTTGAGGATTTTTGCATCCATACTCACAAGATATTGGTCTGTAGTCTTCTTTTCTTGTGATGTCTTTGTCTAGTCTCAGTATCAGCGTAATACAGGCCTTACGGAATGAGTTGGGCAGTGACTCCCCTTCAGTGTTTTGGAAAACTTCGTAAATAATTGGTATTAATTTTATTTATTTATTTATTTTTGGCTGTGTTGGGTCTTCGTTTCTGTGCGAGGCCCTTCTCTAGTTGCGGCAAGCGGGGGCCACTCTTCATTGCGGTGTGCGGGCCTGTCACTATCGTGGCCTCTCTTGTTGTGGAGCACAGGCTCCTGACGCACAGGCTCAGTAGTTATGGCTCATGGGCCCAGTTGCTCCGCGGCATGTGGGATCTTCCCAGACCAGGTCTCGAACCCGTGTCCCCTGCATTAGCAGGCAGATTCTCAACCACTGCGCCACCAGGGAAGTCCGGTATTAATTTTTTATATGTTTTGTAGAATTTACCAGTGAAGCCATTTAGGACTGGACTTTTTTCTGTGGGTAGTTTTTTCTATTTTATCTTGAGTCAGTTTTGGTAGTTTGCGTCTTTCTAAAAATTTGCCCATTAATCTAAGTGATCTAATTTATTGGCGAGTGAGGGGGTGAGTATTGGTTTAAACGTCATAGACTTTCTGTTCTTAATGAGTTTTAGTAGATTTCCTTAAATGTGTGTTTCTTCATTTTCTCTTTGTCCTTAGGAAAATTTGCAGAGACTTAGAATTTTTTTAAAGATTTTAAAGACAGAATTTTTTTACCAGTTATCGTTGTTTTGCTAGGAAGCAGGATTGCCAGTCTCCTCCTTAGGCTACCAATCTGGAAGTGGAATTCCCTTTCTTCATTATTTTATCCCCAGTACCTGCCCAAAAGTAGGCATCTGACAATTATTTATTGGATTGGTTCTCAGTAGATGTTAATTCTTAGGCATGTCTTCAAAAGAATATAAAGATTCCCAACTCTGTGATCACCTTGCTATTTTCTCCTTCTTGTGAGGTACTCAGGGCTAGCTGCCACAGAGGAAACTCCACTAATCTATACTACCTTACCCATTAGAGTTGACTCAATTCCCTTATCTAGTCTTTTATACTGATGAGCCTGACAAACCATAAGGGTGTTGTGACTCCTCCTTTTAAAAAGCAGACTGAGAGAGGGCTTCCCTGGTGGCACAGTGGTTGAGCGTCCGCCTGCCGATGCAGGGGACACGGGTTCGTGCCCCGGTCCGGGAAGATCCCACATGCCGCTGAGCGGCTGGGCCCGTGAGCCATGGCCGCTGAGCCTGCGCGTCCGGAGCCTGTACTCCGCAACGGTAGAGGCCACACAGTGAGAGGCCTGCGTACCGCAAAAAAAAAAAAAAAAAGCTGACTGAGAAATCTCTTTGCTCCCTTTCTCCTAGGCTCATACTCTAATCTTGACCTTGCAAATCTTAGGTCTTAACACTCTTGTGGAAAGAACAGTAATTGTCAAATGAATTTGAAAAACAGCATTTCTTTCCATGGATTGCAGTAGAGTAAGGTTATGCTATTAACTTCTTCCCAATGAACCCCCCCCTGGGATTTAAGGTACCAATCACATTATTCTATTTATGAATTTAGAACTAGTGAAAAATTGACATAGATACTGAAATATCAACTGGATCTGTAATTAAAATTGGTCCAGATGCCCAGGCTACACACTATACTAATTAAATCAGAATATCGGGGGGGGTGGGGCTCAAGCATTCATGGTGTTTAAGCTCTCCAGGTGATTCCAGTGTTCAGCCAAAGCTGAAAAAGTGGGTTGTCCAAAGACCAACTGAATTAGAGTCACCTGATACCTTGCTGGACATGCAGAACTTGGTTCCATCTCAGAATCGCAGTGTGCCATTTAACAATATTCCCAGGCTATTCACGTGCATGTTACAGTTTTACAAGCACTGCTCTAGAACAGTACTTCTGAAACTTTAGCCATGCATGAGGATCCCCTGGAAGGCTTGTGAAAACACAGATTTTTGGGCCCTAACTCCAGGGTTTCAGATTCAGTAGGCTTGGAATGCAGCAGGACAGTTTACATTTCTAACAAGTTTACAGGTGTTGCTACTACTGCTGCTCATGGGTCCCACTTTGTAAATTGGTGCTGTAGGCTCAGGTGTACTTACTACTGAAGAGCAGGAGTGGGAGGAGCAGCCACGTATTCCACAGCTCAAAAGGCGAGAAGGAAGCCGGGGCTGTGTGCGCGTAGTGATTCTTCTCGCCCCTGCGCAGCTTGATAAGAGAACCTCTGAGGGGAAGAGTGAGGAGGCAGGTTTGAGGATCTGTTACTTCTGAAAAAGAAGCATCTCTTCATATGACAAGGTAGGAACACCCAGAGGGGACAAAATGGTACTCTTCTACTCACCCTGGTCTTCCAGGGATGAGATCTCTGTAAAGAGAGAGGAGTCTGAAGCCTACCTTATTATACCACACGTATGAGATAAAATTTAAAGTAGAGAAAAAGACTCGAAAGTGCCCAGGGAGAGAAATTAGAGAAGAAATAGATTCAAGAGTGATTCTCCGTTGGTTTTCAAGGGCCCATGCTCTCTCTTGCCTCTGGTCTTCACTTCTGTTGAAAACTATAGTCACGGTGGTATAACCTTTGTGTCCTGAGAATTTTCTAGGGTCAGAACTCCCTCTCAGAAGTGCTATGAAGTTTGTGTGTGTGTTTTGTGTGAGAGAGAACTACTAGGGAAAAACTTTGGCTTCCTGTAAATGTTACAGTGTTTGGTCAGCATTGATTAATGGTTACTCTCATAGGAAAACTGCTTCTGGTGATATTGTGTATAATGCATAGGAACTTTTACTGGTGTAGCCGTCTAGTGGATTTTGCTAGTTTAAAGGCAGCAAAACAATTACGGCGTCTTCTCTCAGTTTGAAAGTCTTCCACTCCCCTACACATATCATGAGGCTCATTATGTTTTCCTATTAACATTAATGGGATTTAATGGACAGTGGGACAGAATAAACCCCTGGCTTTGCAAGCTGAAAGTGGTTTTGAAATCAGTGTTTAGAAATTATAAAATACCTACTTGTCACAGATATTTGACAAATTTCCTTAAATTCCCTAAAGATACTCACTTATGCACTTTATTGTTTCAAACTAATGATCCTTAAATCTCAGACACAGGAAAAGAAAATGTCTGTTATACATATTTAAACAAATGTAACAAGGGGGCTTTCCATTTGACGCTCAAGTCTTAAAACAGGTGTTCTTTAGTAAAGCTCACCTGTTTTCAGTCAAGCTTTTACTTGCAGGTTTTAATTGGAAAAGTATGAGAGAGAACTACTAGGGAAAAACTTTGGCTTCCTGTAAATGTTATAGTGTTTAGTCAGCGTTGATTAATGGTTACTCTAATAGGAAAACTGCTTCTGGATTTTCTAATAGGAAATTTTAGGATTTCTTATTAGAAAATCTAATAGAAAATCTATTAGGATTTGTACTAGAAAATCTAATAGGTTTTTCTAATAGGAAAATTGCTAAAATCGCAATGAGATAAATGTGTTAGCTGTGGCACAGACAATTCTGTAGGAGTTTAGCCCAAGGAAAGGGCAGAACCTTAAGGTAGCTCATGAATAGGAGAAGCAGCAAATGGAGAAGCTTGGTGAGGCAAATAAAAGAAATAAAAAAGCTATCAGGTAGTAGAGATGAAAGATTGAGGCAGAGGGCTAAAAGGAACAGGTGGGGGTGGGGGTGTTGTGATAAACACTGATAACTAATGTCAAAGTGACTTGGAGTGTGATAAATAATAAGGGAAGTCAAAGAGATAGAAATGTAGGTTGAAGGGGATTGAAAGGAGATGTGGAGTATAAAAAAGGAATTGGACGAAGTGCTGAGAAACGTTGCGGTTCGTAAGAGAAATCAGGCTGTGTCTCAATATAAAATGATATTACTGCTTTGTTGACGAGAATAAACAAGCCACAAGGTGGTGGGTAAGGTAATAGTTCTTGTGATTAGAATATGCAAACATATATATCCTTACAACGTGGTGAAAACTTGAAAGCTGGGTTGGTGAGCATAATTGTGTCTTTAAATATTTTAAGAGCTGTCAAAGACATGAATTGGGTTTATTCAGAGTGGAGCTAGTGCCAAAGAGAGTGAGTACAGACATAAATTCCTTCAGAATGAAAAACACCTAATGTACCAAAGCACGGTCTTTCTGCAGCCTAATGGGGCAAATTCCAACTTTGGTACTTACCTGCCTTGCCACCATGGTCAGTTTAATGCGTTTGCGGTTTTGGGGTTTAGAAATGGAATAATAATTACCTTGTAGGACTGCTGTATTATTTGAATGAAACAGCATTTGTAAAGTGTCTAGCATAGAGTTGTTTGAAAATAATTGGATTTCTCATGAACACCTCAAATGAAGTACTACAGTGAAAATGGATCTCATTTGAATGCATTGCTCTTGCCACCTCCTCTCCTGTGTACCCTTCAGATCTTCCCTTAAGTATCAAACTGCTTGAGTCTCCTGTTCCATAATAACTTGAACTCCCCTAATGCAGCACTTTAAACAAAAACTGATTACTTACAACCATATGTTGATAGTTTTTAAACTCTTTGAAGAAAGGAACAAGGTTTGTCTTAGCAACTATGGCATCCCTAGACGTCATCATTAGTCTTCTAATGTAACTCTTTACATGTCTTTGGTACTCCTACCTCTAATTCGGTGCATCGTTAAGGGCTTTTAACGTTTGTCTGTGTATATGTGTTAGGTTTATGCCTTCTTATTTCCATGCTATCATCCCAGCCTAAGCAGGAGCCTTCTTATTTTATATCTAGAAGACTGAAATGGCTTCTGACTTGCCTCCATCTGTTCACTTACCAGCACCTATCTATTACATCCATAGCTGCTGATACATTTCCTCAAATGCAGATTTTATTATGGACTTGTTATATATTTTGTAATGATAAAAATATCTGATTCTCTATGGTCTTCTAATATGAACCTTTCTCCTCATTGGATAGTATTAAAAGAGTAGTATCTTTTATTAGAGGTGGAAAATGTTTTAGTTATGGTAAGTAAAAATAGAATGGGTTAACTCAATCCAATGAAAACATTTGGAAAAAATTTTTAAAAGCCTCTTAAAAACTTGAGTGTTTATATTCTTGATACCACAAAGGTGAGGTGAGGCAAGAAAGAACAGCAGTAGGAATTCCATTAAATGGTGAGGGTTTGGCTGAGTGTGACTTTTGTTGACGTCACCCTCAGGTATTTGATTGGGGGTCTCCTCTTTATGGTAATGCTAGTAAGAGAAGTAACATATAAAGTAAGTTAACAGTAATTGGAGGCAGAGCAACATGTGATCTAATTAGTACCACCTGGTAAGTTCTGAGGACGTGTCTGGGAGATGTTGGATCATGAAGTCTAATATCATGGGAGTATAAACCTGTGGCTGTAATGAGCCTGAGAATCAGAGCTGCAGGGGCAGTACAGACAGCCTCTCCTGCTGATGTGATTTCAGCATAAATTAACTGGATGAGTTTACAGTTATGTTGCCTCAGGTGTGCTGAAGGACATACTCTGCAGGGGAAGAAACCCCTATATATGATTGACTCCACTGTTGCCCTTTAAATATTTTCTTTTGCCTCTGTACCTTCATACATTCCTCCTGAGCCCCAAGTTCTTTACCTCCCTTTCCTAGTACACTTTCCTAGTACACAAACCTTACTTGCAATGATTCACTCAGAACAGAGACACTGCCAGGAAATCCTTCCTGATTAGATCTTCCTGACGTATCGTGCTTCTCCTCAGCACCGTTTCGTGCCATTTTGTCTCCTGTGGTCTGTGCTTGCTAATCTGTCTTTTGGAATCTTACTTTATGTACATAATGCCTTGTAACCTTAATTTGATTTACCCTCCTCAAGGGTAGGAACTTTTTTGATTATCTTTCATGGCATCAAACACCATACTTGGATCACATTTGCTTCTTCCATAAATGTTGACTTGTTTGGGTTATACTTGTATTTGTTACAAAAGCCACTTTCACCTTTACAGAGTGTGTCCCTTCAGTTAGGGTATATCTGACATTTGGAAAATAAGTCTTGGAATAATAGACTGTTTTTATTCAAGGAGCTCTATATTTGTCAAGCCAACAATTCTTGTTTTCCAGGTGAGGAGAGTCAGAACCAGAGAATTGATGAGCTTGCTCAAGGTCATTCAGGATGGAAACTTTACCAGGGTATCAGGACACCCAGTCGGGCTCTTTTTGCTACAGAGTGCTGTGTTGCTGATAAGGTTCAGGTGCAGCTGTGTTGGCTGGCAATTAACTCTGCCAGGTCGAATCTGAGCACGTTCCACACCAAGTGCTGCATGATAAAAGAGGAGACAGAATTCGACCAATATAGGCTGAAATTAAACTGAAAGGAATATGACATGGCTATTTAAAAATGTTTAATTTTATAAAACCCAGTAGATCAAAGTAATTATAGAGCAATAAAAGTTGAGCTGAAGCCTCAGATGGAAGCAAGGAAGAGATAAGGCTAGACTGTTTAGAACAGCCACTGTTCTTCCTACAGAACATTTTCTGGTTTTGTTTTCTATTGTCTAGTTCTTATTAAACTGGCTGGGTTGCAAACAAAGCCATGTTAATATAATGTGGATGCAATTTATTCATGAGTACATCTGTCCTTTATAAGGAAAAATACATCTATTTAAACAACACTGATGTTGCCCTAAAATGTAAAAGTTTTGTACTTATGTGTCACATTATCCTTATAGCATATAGAGAAACTGGAATTTTAATCAGTTGATATTTATTTATAAATTTGTAAGTTTTCTCCTGTTAGAATATACACTGCAAAAATATGAAGTGAAGAAGAAAAAAATCAATTGTTAAGAGATATGGGAACATAGTATATGTATAACTGATTCACTTTGTTATTAAGCAGAAACTAACACACCATTGTAAAGCAATTATACTCCAATAAAGATGTTAAAAAATTTATAGACAATGATATTTGTATCATCCATCCATCATGATATATGTTAAAAAAAGTTGGATTTCAAAAAAAATCTTACTGCCAAAACTAAATATAATTTTCATATTCTAGATGTAAGAATTATTTTTTTAAAAAGTCCTTTACTGTTAGGAGTGATTCCAAGTGGAAGTAAGCTCACAATATGAGTATCACATTTCATGTGAGGCAGCAGTTTTGAGAAATGCTGGGAATTTTTTTTTTAATTGACAGTTACTGATATACAGAAAAATTAGTGTTTTTAGAGAAAATTATAAAACTTTTCAATCCTTTACTTTTAGAAACTAAAACTAAATACAACAGGAAATAGCAATTTCAATTTTATACAATGGCTATTTAATAAAGAAAAATTAAGTGGGACAGGGAAAGGCAGAAAATGTACTTGGAGTTGGGGAGAAGAGCTGAAAGCAGTGGTAGAGAGATATCAAGGAGAAAGAGACTGAGATGGGAAAAACAGGCAGAAATTCAGAGACACACGGAGGCTGAGATGGTTCTTCAGGGAATAAATAAAATCCAGCCTACATAGTTTCAATTCTTTAACCTTTCTAGAATCAATTTTATGGAGAACTAGATTTGAAATTAATGATGATAAAGTATATTTCAGCTTTTATTTTCTGAAGTTTGCTAGTAATACTACCTTTGGGGAGCAGGCTCTCTTATAAATGAAGAAAATCAGAATATTATTTTAAATTCTTTTCTGGATCATCCAACTTCCTAGAAATTCTTAAAATAACCTTAAATGCTTTCTAGTTTTTGGTAGTGGGAGTGTGTGGAAAACCTGGACATCCATGTTGATGTGACCACTAGGTACTTGGTGCAAGCATCAGATGATGGGAAAGCAGAGGTTAGGGCTTGTCTTTGAGCCTAGGCTTCCCTCCCCTGGCTCAATGGTGAGCTATGGGATGAGAGCAGGGGGTGGGTCCTGTATGACTGCCTGTAGGTAAGTCATTTGTCTCAGTTTTGATGAATGTGAACGTTTTACCTTTGCTTTTAATGAAGCTGTGGGAAAACAAAAGTGTATTATATCTATTAATATAGATATTTATAACTCTTAGGAAGAAAGACAAGTTAAAACAGGCTATAAATAGTAATATAGTAGTACTTTAGGACTTTTTAAATTTAAGTACTCACTATTGCTCCCCTTTTGCTGTATAAACTTCGAATTTCCTTTCTTCCTTCTTGAAAGATACAGAAAAGTTTACCCTACATAATCAATCACCCTTTCCATTCTCTCTGTAATCTATAATGTATGTATTTAAAATATTGAATCTTTATGTGTAAATGTATTATAAATAGGTGGTATATAAGTAAACTTCTGATACACACATACATACATTGTTTCTGAAAGAGCAGCTTGGTGCCAGCTGAGTCCCCTCTGAGATGATCTTGCTCTTTGAAAGAATTGGCAGTGCATCAGTGAGGGATCAGTGAAGAAAGGATGCACAATCTTTAGCAGGAAGTGGTTTAATACAGAGAACTAGATGTTAACAAAAAGTGGACACTAAGTTCCAGGAATGACTCCCTAGGAGAACTTCTACTTTTAAGACCTCCTCTTGTGTTGTGGTTTCAAGACACACCCTGCAGCTGTAATCCAGGGATAGGAGGCCAGAACTGATAGTAAGGTGCTGCAGCTGCAATAGCCTCTGATCCCCTAGGATGGAGAAGGGATACTAGAGAACTGGACCAAAACCCCCAACATTTCTAAAAATTTGCTTCCTAGTAGAAAGAGCTGAAGGGGAAGGCAGAGAACTCTTGTTTCACTTCTACCTTCGAAATCTCACGCATCCTAACTTACAATGAGAACATAGCTTCAAAAGAATGAGGGACGTACAGTTTCCCCATCTCCAGCCAGCAGAGTGGAATGCAAATAGAGAATATCAGTTCACATTATCTACCACCTAGAGATGCCATTAAATGGCCTGGTGAAGGATGGCTGATCAGATCACACTTTTATTTTCCATCCTTCCCAGGGATACTCTGGTGCGTGTGCACAAGTTAGACTGGAGTTGGTGTATTTCATTTTTGTTCCCTTGAAATCAGAGGCATAACTTTTTTTAAAAAATGAAAGAATGAAATAAGTTACTCTACATACACCTTGGTTTTTAAGCACTTTAAAATCTTTCACAAAATGCTGGCTTTCTAATCAAAATACTGATAAAGGAAAAAAATTGGAGAAATAGATATCAAGTAAATTTATTCCTGTGAGTCTGAGTCATTCTTTCTTAGTAAAGTTGTGAATTTTAGAGTTGATGTGTTTTCTGTTGGTGAAAGTTGAATGGAACTCACATGCTAATGTATAACTTCTCTCCTTTCCCTGCTACCCTAGAAAGTATCATTTGGAAAGACTATCGCCTATGAATACTTTTCAAACTATTAACAAAGATGGAACATAATTTTTCATCTCTGTAGCAAAGAAACTTTATAGTTTATCTGAAAAATGACTTCTTTGACCAATGAAGCATCTTAATTATTGCTGGTGTAGGAAACCCTACCTAGAAGGATTGATGTTTTTGAACAAGGGAACCCCTAACGTGCTTGTGATAAAGAACAATAATGTTGAGAGAAGACAACATTGTGGGTGGCATGGAATAAAAAGAGAGCTTTGTTCTTAAGTTCCAGGAGGACCACTAATTAGAGCCACTTGTAAGAGAACTTTTTTACTTATCTTTAATGAGTGATGTTGTGTTTCTGGTGACATTTTCAAAGTGTTTTAAGGTATAAAAAAATTGAGTGTTAAGTTACATTAAAATGAGGTTTTTTTATGGCATTTTTGTATATTTTAATCCCAACATTTTTTGCTTCCCAGATATAAATCTCTGAATATTAATTGATCACCTAATCAGACAGCTTTATGAATTAGCATTAAAAAAAATCCTGATATAAATATGAATCTTTAAGCCATATTTCCAACCTTCAACCAAATGAATTCTTGTTAATATTAAAACAGTTAAGTCCATGGCATCATCTCCAATTATGTTCTCAATAATATACCTTAGACACAACTAGACCATCTCTCTGCATCCATCTACTATAATGGAGATAAATGGACAACTGCTCTTGAACAATCAGTGATGCATTAATTGAAGCACTTGCCCTGTTAGTCTAGTTCCAATGTCCCGTTATAGGGTAGAATGAATGTTCTCACATAGGCATAGCAGTTATCCAAGTTGTGATTTTGTTTCCTTATAATAATTTGCAGTTGTGTTTGAAATAAGCCATAATGCAATTTTCTCAATTTAATATGAGCTATTTTTAGCGGTGCAAAAGCTCTGATTAGAATTTTTATTTTATCCCTTAGAATAAGATGGGCATCCATGTTTAATCATATTTACAGATTACCTCAATGAATACAAATGTGTTATATTATCATTAAATAAATGAATGTCAGTATGTTCCAAGGTAACCAAAGTAATTGCATATTGATAACTCATTATTGTAAGCCATGGTCTCTAGGAGAAAGTGTGCTTGTATTTTTTAATAAGGTGCAATATTATAGTCTATTTTAAGATGATAGTTTTCTGTTTCATATACAGACCATAATATCACTCTAATATACCTGGAAGACCCTACAAATTGATAAAAATGCAGAATATAAATCTGAAAGTAACAAGATTTTGTAGTCTTTTGAAACTGGATGGATGTTATGAGTACCTTAGCACAGCTAATATGAAATTGCCATTATCTGTGACAGACTCTTAGAACTTGCATCCACTCTCCAGCTAAAGAAGATAACAGGAGCTAAGCCATTATCCTGCATTTTTGTAACAAGATATTTTCAGATTTTGTATGGAGGCTTATTGTAGTGTGAAAAATGCTCCAGGAAAAAGCACTGTCCCCTTTTCTAAAGAGGATAAAAATTTCATGGAATGGATGGAGGGGAATATCAGAGCCCTCGTTTTTCTGTGATCTGAGTTTTTATCAAATGAGCGGGATGTTATTTGGATCACTATGTTGCACAACTCCGGGTGCCGTGTAAATTATGCCGTATACGGTTAAGGCCCCCATCAACTTGTGTTGTGCACATCTGTGTGGCCATCTATGGTAGCCGTGGATGTCATAATATTATCTCAGAAATATTCTGAAGGGTGAGCAAGGGCCAGGAAGACATTCTTAGTTGAGGTGATGAAGAAAGTGTCCTAGCATTCATTGTTTAGTGACGGAATCAGTACTTTTTTTTTTTCTTTTTTTTTGGCTATAGCATTTTCAAAATCGAGTATCTCAGTATAATTGAGTTCTAATCTTAAATATGAGACCTGAATTTTAACCTCAGGTTTACTACTAGCTGAGTGATACTAGATGGGTTAGTACATATCTTGGCTTTACTAGTTGCCTCTGTAAAATGTGGGATTTATTTCCATCAGGGGTTTGCAAACCTATTACCAGTGTAACCCCTAAGCAAGATTCAATTGGGAAACAATTAGATTGCCTGATTGAGTTTCCTTTGGGTAAGTTCTAGAATCTGAAAGGGAACTTCAACCCTGGTTCTCCTTGGTAAGTATGGAAAAGGATCAGTTGTTGAACTGCCAAAGTGATCTTTTTTCTTCATACTCAGATTATATATAAAGCACTATCTCATACCTATTTTGTATTTTCAGAATATATATTTTTAGATGCCATATTCTAAGAATTTTGAAGGACTCCTAAAGTTACTGTTTCAAAGAGGCTCTGGAGTCAGATCTATTTTAAATTGAGTTTTGGCCACTTGTTAGCTGTTAATCCTTGGGCAAGTTAAATTCTCTTCATTTGTATGTAGTGAAAATATAATCCATATCCTAGTATATTTGAGAAGATTGAATAAGATAATACATGCAAAATGTTTAGCAGAATTTTTGGCCCAAAGTAAGTGCTCAAATTATGGCTTTCATTCTATGCAGAAATTACTTGGAGAATATTTTCCTACTCAGTTAGAAAAAGGATCATGAAAGAAAGGAACTTCTTTTATATTTTTAGGACAAGAGCTCCAGATTCTTAAGAAGGCTGCACCAACTTCCTTTCCCCAGGTGGGGCTTTCCAGGAATGGAGCTTTCTTTGACTAGTCAGTCTTACCAGAGTACCCATTGTAGGAAGAAGGAGGATACATATTAACTTGGAAGAAAGATGCTCCAAGGGATAAAGTGGGGGGAGATGAAAACATTTAACCTTGACCCAAGTCTATTTATAATTGCTTTCTCCTCCTATTATGTAGATAACTTGTGAGTACTTGCTGTTTGCTAGTAGTGTTCTAAATACTTTACATGGATTATTTCATCTAATCCTGATGACAACCCTATGAGGTAGGTATTACTATCCCTATTTTATAGATGAGGAAACCAATACACAGAAAGATTAAGTTGCCCAAGGTTATACATCTAAGAAATAGTTGAGGAGGGATTAAAACTTGGATACCAGAGTCCATACTATTTAATACAATACTCTAGTGCCTCTTGTACTTGAGATCTTCTTCCATCTTGGAGGAAGAAATAAGAGGTGAGAGAGAGGAGAAAGACTTGAGGTTCCCACTGAGCTTTGATATAGGGGGAAAATATTAACATATTACCTATATTCCAGAAATGAAAATATCTGGGATAGTGTGGTAAATTTGAATTGTTTTTAGTAGTACTAATATCTATTATAACCTTATGAGGGGTAGTATACTTGTTTCTTGACTTTGGACTTCACCGTGTTATATGTTTTGGCCAATGTATGTTGGTGGATGTAATGTGAGAAAAAGCTTGAAAATGCAGTTGAGTTTGCTTTTATACTCCTGTATTTCATCACGAGAGGAATTTGCCTTGGGTAGCTTTTGGTGGAACACACCTGAACACAGCCTGCAACTTAGAGTCAATCCCAGTGAGTCCTAGCCTATACAAGCCAAACCCCAGCTGATGTGGGTTTATGAAATTAAACATTGTGTGCCATTGAAGTTTATTTGGTTTGTTAGGCAGGATAATTAATTTGTAATTTGTAGCTATTACTGTGATCTTATTAAATAACAAAATCCCTTTTCAAAATTTAATGTGAAAACTCAACAACTTTTTACACCAAAGTTGTACTACTAAAGCATTTACTCAACTTAAAAACAATTTGTGTTTTCTTCCTAATTATTCATTTCTAATTTGAGAATGAATGGGAAATTGGGATGATAAAAAGAAATGGTCAATCTGTGAGCCTTGAGAAGGCAAAATAAATGTATATACAATATTAAAACCACAAATGATAATTAAAGAAACAAACAATACTGAAAGGATATTTAATAGGCTTAAATTGAATGGCCCAGAAATAAATTGGTGGGAATAGTTGAAAAATTTTATTTTCAATTGTTATTTATTGACCACTTCTCTAACTTTTGCTTTTACAAAAGTTTACTACCTAGAGGATCTGAGTTTGTACGTCCTTTGACTTTTTGTAACCAAGTGTTTGTAAACGTTTAAAATCTGCCTTGAAATTAGAGAATTCAATGGAGTATTCTTATTACCACATTTTATAATTACATTCATTCCCACAACAGTTATTTATGTAACTGTTTGAAAAAAATGTCACTTAAAGTTCAAGTTGATTAACATCTCAGCTTTCTTAGGGCTAGGTGTGTGCACAGTGCTGGCGATAGGGGTATTGATATCATCTTTTATGATTTGCGCGTGTGTGTGTTTGTGCAGTGTTCTTTTATGCTAGAGACTGGTGGGAAGAACAGAGAAAAAATAAAACTTCAAAGATTCTTTGTGTATAGCCAGACACTGTAGAGGAGGGCTAAGTTGCCCTATATAAAAATGTGAGTGAATTTGATGGGTCAAGATATCTTTAGTAAGAGCAAATTAAATAAGACATGTCAGGGTAACCAAAAACTTTGAGGTTTAAGGATGTCTAATATTAGTTTTTTTTGTGTGTATCTCTCAAATATAAAACCCCTATGCCCCAAACCTTCAGTAAAGTCTGCAACTGATAGAAATGCCACTCCGAATAATTTTGGAGGGGGGTGTTGGAGGAGTGGGGATAAAGAAAATGAGCTAAGATCTGTACTAAGAGAAGAGTAGAAAGAAGAGGATATCTGTGGGTGGTGGTATGAGACATTTAAAGTTCTGTGGAAACACTGCCTGCCTATGGGGCATTGATTCTTAACTGTAGCTGGATTCACCTGGGGAGCTTAAAAAAAACCCTGGTGCTTTTGTCCCACCCACAGATATTCTCATGAAATAAGTCTGAGCTGTAGGAATGTTTAAAAAGCTCCCCCGATTTGAATTTGCAACTAAATTTGAATATCACTACCCCTCTCTAGCAAAGTTCACCTGGTTACACATTAAAATCATCTGTGAGTAACAAATACTCTGTCTCAGAGGTTTTGATTTAATTACTTTGGGATGGAGTGAGTTACCGTATTTTCAAAGCTTCCCAGGTGATTATCATGTACAACCAGAGTACAATCAGATGGGGTCCTCAGAACATTGGAATGGCTCTATTAAGAATCAGGGTGCCCCAGTGAGTAAGGGTGCTGGGGGGATAGAAGGAGGGAGCTAAAGACACAGGGCCTTTTCCTGGAAGATAAAACCTTTATTCCACTCTGGTTACAGGGTTAGAACTCACCATCCAAAAATTTATGGGTGCTTATGAAGCAACTTATGAAGTAAATACTGGTGCCTCATCTGAATTCATGGATGCTATGAGCCCAGGACTACATTCAGAGTTGCAACCGATCATATGAAAATGAACCTATGGAAATAATTCCTGTAATTCAGGGATATTGTGTTGCCAGATTTGGCAAATAAAAATACAAGATACTAAGTTAAATTAGAATTTCAGATAAACAAATACTTTTTACTATGAATATATCCTTTTCAATTGAGGTATATTTCTACTAAATATTTCTCAGAAATTCAAATTTAACTCTGTGCCTTGTATTTTATCAGTAAACCCTAGGGATAGAGAACTTGAGTTTGATATTTAAACCGTAAGGGATAATGGGATCTAGGTGCTGACTCAGAATGGGTTTAGAAAGCACCCACTGTATGCAGAAGAACATGTCAAATCCTGTGGAAGTGTCTTATTACTTAAGAATTTTTTCCCTTGGCTTTCAGGAGTTAGGATATACTAATTCAATAATAAGTGTAAGCAGTAAAACTTCCCAAGAGCTCTAACGTACTGTTTAACTTAACATTTGTAAATTGCACGGTTCTGTGTCACACTGGCAACACGAGTGCCAAAAATACAAAAACATGTTGTTGAAGATGATTTTGATCATTTTTTAACTTAACTTTTCAAATCCATAGTTGTTTTTTTCCCTGAATACATATTCAAGTTGTAGAAAAAGTCTTTGGTCTTCCTTAAAAGGTAAAACAGAATTACAGCCCTTATCCTCAGCTTAACTCAATAACAGTCAAGTTAAGCTTATTGCTTTTCATATCTTTCATGGGACCATTCATCTCATCTGTGTAGAAATTCATAGCTTGAATAAAGGCATGCAATTAGTGAACATAACAGATAGTCATTGACTAGAGGAGAGTAACATGTTAAAGATTTAGTCTTGGATGTGTTTAAGAAAAACACACCCTAAAACTTTTAAAACATTGAAAAATTAGTTCCTCCGAACTCTAACAGGAATATAATTGGAAAATATTTTCATATATATTCTTTGCTTCAAATGTATTCCATATGTTTCTTATAATTGAAATGATTCTCTTTAGAAAGTAAAATGAATTATAAAGATTAATATGTCAGTATTCATTGATACTGAGGACTAAATGACAAAACGTTATTGATTAATCCATAGGAAGTCACTTAGCATTTGATATTTACACACCAGTACAATTTTTAATTAGAACTGTTGAAAATATGAATGAAAGGAGAAAAATCCCTAGAATGTATATGTATTTAGAAACCTGCGTAGGAAATTGAAGGTCTTGGGACCACAGGTGGTGGTTTTAATTTCTTCTAATTGAAGGTCATGACTTTGGAAAATAAAGAACTGAAAAGTGAACAGCTGGCTCTGTAGATGGTGTCAAACAGAATTTAGTTTTCTGGACCATAATGCATGATACTAAACTAATGCTTCTGGCAAAAGAAAGAGTACATCTAATGAAGAGTGGGGAGAACATGCTTGGCAGAAGATTTGCTGACCAGAACAAGAAGGCATTGATATATGAGTAGGGCAGAAAAAAGGACCAGACAAGCTGTTAAATTACATCCTATGGAGGAAAATAAGCTGACTTAGGAAGAGTAAAAACAGTGGAAGATGATTAGTAAATCAAGAGAAGGTAACAGGAAAGAAGATAAAGGAGAAATATTGTGGCTTTTTGTATTTACATCCGCATTCAGACAATATAGGTAATGATAATATTTAAATAAGAATTATTTGAAGTTTTTCATTATGACTTGACGGGGATGAGAACTTTGGCTGAGGAAAGCTATTTGACCCTGAAATTCCAGTTCTTACTGCTTCTAGTGAAGAAACTATAGAACACAAAGGAATATAAGATAGGACCTAAAGAACTGGCCAGTAAATTCCCTGGTAAAACAGACTCAGGAAAGGACTAGCAGTGATTCTCTGTCAAACAATTAAAAGTACTATAGGAAGAGAAAATTGGCATTTTTCAAAGGAAAATTTTGGTTTCTCCCCTATACCTTCCACTTAGGCTGTGATGTGTCTACAGCAAATTTCGAAAAACCCAGGGAATGTAGAACTCAAGATCCCTGTGTTAGAGTATGTAGCAGAGAAGGGGTAAATGATGACTGATCCAAGACAGTGGCCACTGGGAACGTGGTAGAAACGGACAGATTTGGAATTAGGCAACTTTAGCTTTTAGATGTCTCATCACCTGCTATGGGCTTGGCAGATGTCAAAATCTAGCATGGAAAATTTATAACTATTTTTTCCCATAGCTGAGTTTAATTTCTATTCTGAATTTCTTGCCTTCTCAGTACCAGAAAAATTAGTCTGCTCTTATCCAGGTAGATACAGTCACATCACATTAATGATTTCTGTCTTTTGGGGGTGGAAACCACATCAAAGTCAGTGATCAGTCATTTCAGATTTAAAACTTAATCACTTCATGATTTATGAAACCCTGTTCACCTACCTCTCTGGCCTTGGAGTCGATTTGCAGGTGTTTGGAATAATCTATTGCTGCAGTGTCGGTGGGAGGAAGAGGCATCCACTTTGTTCCTTTCCTGTCTCTTTCTGATACGCACAATCAACCAGTCATGACCTTCACTTTTTGGTATCTATCTCTACATTTGCATGGATAGCCAATGTTTTAGTCCCAATCTATAATGCCCCTCCTGCCTGCTAGCTTTCTCTGTGTTCATGTTCTTTTATATGCCTAAAGGCATGGGTCAGGTTAAGCTGATCCCCTGTGCTTTTCTTGGGGTGTTAGGTGATGCCATCGTGGGGTAGGGAACATGGATGGATTTTCTTTCTTGCAGAGCTCCAGATACACAGCTTTCTATTCTTGGGTGTCCAGATATAAGAGTTTCCATCCCACCCACAATCCAGGCCTAAATGAGGGAGCATTCTATACCACTCTGTACACCAATGTCTATTCTGTTCTTGTTCTCCAACTTTCTTCCTTCTTCCTTTTTCAGTAGCTCACTCATCTTTGTTCGGGGTGGAAAGTAAAACACTTGCTAACCTTTTTCCTCCAAACCTTTCTTCAAATTAGACTCTTTAATACTTTAAAACCCAAAATTGATTATAGTACTCCTTTTACCTTGATAACCTTGCTTCATTGAAACAATGCTCAATGAGGATTCTTCAAGTATTGATGATACATACATTGAAGACAGAAACATATTTCATGTATCATACTATATAACAGGTATATTTTAACTCCAGGTAGATTTATATTCTGATAAATTTGTATTAAAGTGATAGACAAAAGTCTTTATTAGCATGCTTGCCTATAATTTAAATATTCCAGAAGGGCATATTTATTGGAAAAAACAATCTATTCAATTCTCAACAAGTTTCTCTACCAACAGTGGAGTTGCCTGTAAAAGAAATAGTAAACTGTACCTACTTCATGAAGTTTTTCCAATGATTAAATGTTGATACAATATCTACCTTAGTACCTAAAAAGTGCTAAGTCCTCAGTATGTGTTAGTTGCTATTTTTATACTATTATTGAAATCTTGATCTTGGGTAGAAACATGTTCTAGATGAATGATAAGAGAAACATGAATAGTTTAGGGAGTATTTATAGATTGCTGGGACAAATTGCCTTTTCCTCATCTCTACTAGCCATCAAGAGATTTTGACACACAGTAGTGTTAAATGAATGCAAAAATATTTCTTAATCTCTTTTATATTTCTTTATGTGTCACATTTCCTTCCATGTCTAACAAAAATAGCTGAGCTTAGAGAAGTCATGGAGGAAGAACACTGTAGGAAAGAAATAGAAAAATGTTTGAGTGGTTGTTGGCATTTGGGGACTTTATTGTCATACAATGATCTGTGATATACTTAAGGAATAGTTATGGTCTATAGAAGGATAAATCTGGTGGAGAGGCTTCTTTAATGTGCATATGGAATAATGTTTTGCTTACATGCAAAATAAATGACACTAAGATACTCTCTAAGCACCTACTGTTCTCATTCTAATTTTGTGACTTCTCTGTGTCTCAGTGACATGGGGCGTTGCTCAAGTAGTGGAGTTTCTGTGTGGAAGTGGACGTGGGTGCTGGCAACAAGTCTTTTAGTAGAGCAGGGTACCACAGCAAAGTATTTCACTTCTCTGGGAATCTTAGCCATATTGAGATGGTTAGGGAAAATAGCAATAGTGTTGCTGTTGAAATCTCCCAGGAACAACTTTAAATACAATCATAAATATCATGTTTTTGTTGATCAGGAGCCTTTCTTTCAGGGCCTAAGAAGAAATGAGAGGAATTAAAGAATTTTTTTCAAACCATCATGGAGCTTCTGAAGACAAAGTATAACAGGATTCTAGTATAACAGGAACTGGCCATGGCTAAAAATTGAGTTTGGTAAAAGGATGTTGGGGAGTTCATGGAAACTGAGTAGGTGGGAGAAGGTTTGAAATAGGCAGGAACCAATGCGGCCTCGTCCAGGACTCTCTAAGGCAGACACTGTCATGGGAACTGTCCGGCGCCTGGGTAGTAATAGATACTGTGGCTGGCGGTAAGGGTTACATATCATAGACTTGGTGAACTGAAACGCAAAATGAAATCATAAGACAATGAGATTTTTTTCTTTAATTTATAGCCATAATACCACTAAATTATATAAAATTGCCTCATTTAAAAGTAATTGAATTAATTGGGGGTGACTTTTAAAAATTAAAGTAATTTATACTATTGTAGCTAGTACCATATAGAAGTATATACTAAAAAAAAACTTCCCACCTTTAACTTCACTGTGCAGAAGTATCTTGTATTAAAAACTTGAGCTGTATCTTCCAATCCATACAAGAACATATAATTTAGAACTGTAATATACATGCTGCTCTATAACCTGATTCTTCACTCAGTAGATGACGTACTTTGGTTCATGTCAGAACATGTTGCTCTATCTGATCATTTTAGAGGCTCCACAACATTTAATTGTTTAAAAACCACAGTTTAGTCAACTAATCTACAGTGGATATTCAGCTAGGTTGTTTCTAATTACAATTTTATACTGTGTTTCAGTGAACATTTTTCTTTCACATATATTCTGAAACTTGTGTATGAGTTTCTCTGGGTTAAATTCCTGGGAGTAGAGCTATTGGGTCAAAGGGAGAGGCATATTTAAAAACTTGAGTCATTACCAATTGACTTCATAGAAGGTTGGTCCACTTTTCAATCACAGTAACAGGATATGAGAAGGCCAAATTCCCTGTAACTTGGATGCATTTGCTATTGTGTACAGATTATTTTCAATGGAACAATATTTTTCAGAGATGGCTGATTAGATTTATCAAGTTGTTCTGAGTTTTCCCCTCAAAATATCTGAAAGCAGTAGAAGAAGCTTTAGTAACACTTTCTATATTTTAGGTATTTTTCTAAATCTTTGTTAACTTATTAAAAGAATCAAAGTATGGTACTAAAATGTAGGTGGGAAAAAAAGGCCAACTTTTCAAAAATACTGGAGACTGAATAATTTGATAATCATTGTTATTAAATCAGATAAGTGTTTTCCTCAATAACTCGTGCTTGAAATTTCAGGAAAGGTTCCTTTTTAATGAATTTGAAAGAACATTAAAACAAAATGTTGCTTTCTTTTCTAAAATGACAAAAGTCTTAAGGAATTTAAGTGTTCTCTACAAGTCTAGTTATTTTCCTTTAAAAATGACATGTTGGGTTGAAACTTTCCTGTCTAATGAAAAAGTAAAATGTAGAAAAGTAAATGACATAACTAGTCTTTATAAGATTTTTAAATTGTGAAAGAATAGTTGCATATTGTATATAAGTAGTTCAGGCATTTCTCTACATCAAACATTTTTAATACCACTGGGTAAACTGGCTGCCTATATTGGTATATATATATATTTTTGTATAAATGCAGTAATTCTGCAGAAGTAACTTTCTTGACATTGTACTGCTGAAATACAATTTTCATTGATGTAATCAATTATACATCCCACACAGGGATGAGCATATGTGCTAACTGCATCTGGTATTTCATTTGCCTTTATATTTTAGCAACAAAAATGGGAATTTGGTAAAAAACCAACATGCTCCGGTGGCTACCTTCTTGATTTTAAGTTTCACTTTTCTTTTAAGATTAAAAGACTGAACATTCGAAGGGACTGAACATTCGAAAGGTGACAGGTCATTGGGATAAACATCTCAGTAAACTTGATTGTTATTGTACAGTTTGGCACAACTTTTGGGTGCAGTTCCTAAAAGGATAAAAATGACACATTGAAGAGAAGCTCTTTTCAGGGTCACATATCTGCTACAGCTGTCTTGTAACTGTCTTGTAAGCGGGAGAGTAAAGCATGTTCAGAATTCATTTTAAATACAGTATTATGTTGGACATATTTATCTGACCTAAATTTTTATAAGGCCATACTTAAATTTAATTGACTATTTTGGTGTAGTACAAAGAACATGGAGTTTGGGCTTCATAGGCCCTGGATTATAATTCTGGTTCTTTTGTCACCTACTAGCTGAGTGATTTTGGTCAATTTACTTACCTTGCTGAGCCTTGGTTTCTTCAGTTGGAGTTAATAATACTTACTGCAAAGAGTTGGTGTATGTTTAGGGGAAATACATGTAAAGCACTTCAACTAGTACCTGGAAGGTATTCAATAAATGTTAGTGTCCTCCTCTCCTTCCAATATTCACTCTAAGCCTCACCTTAAAAGCCAGTGAATCATAAAAATATTTTGAGCCGAGTGGTATTTTACCATCTCTATGTCAAAGCAGAGACACTTACAGAAGAATTACTATATCCTCTGTAAGCCTCAAGGGAAACACTCAAGCCTCAGGAGTTCTTGACTTACTACTTATTTCTCAGCTAGTCATGTTATATTTAAATCTTAATAATCTTAATGTTCTTAGTGTGGTTGTCATTGCTACTTAAAGAACCTCTTCACATATCATTTTTGTATTCTTACTATGCCGAAGTGCTACCTTAAAAATTATTTTTTAAATTCATGAACATTATTAATTATAGTATGATACTAAGGTAGTATCAACAATTTCCTTAAATTATTACAGAATCTTCATATTTTATGTTTCTAATCTTGTGACTGTTCAAGTCTTGAGAAGCAGCATTGCCCTGTTCATCTGCTGTGTATCTATTTACAGTTGCTTGGAGAAGTCATTACTGTGCAAAGTAGGTTCCCTAACATGAACTAACTCTTCAGAACACACTGTCATTTCTTTATTGCTCTCTTATTGGATCTTTATAGCACCAGTCCACAGAAGATGTTAACAAATATTCTTTATTGTCCTCAAGAACTTAGCCCTACCTTTGCCCTCTTTACTCTCAAAAGATCATCCTGCTGCTATGATGACTTGCAAACTGCCTCCATCCTTTCAATCCATCCCATGCCCTACTTCATACATCCTGTGTTTGGTGGGGTGCTCAGTGAATGCTTACCAATGTTGAAGGAATTTTTCCCAAAGTCCACCTTCAATCATATCATAATTTGATCAAAAATCTTTGCTGGCTTCCTGTTTGCCACTAAAGCCCCTCAGCCATATATTCAAGACCCTCTCCAAATAACTTTTCTCACTTATTTAGTGAAATGTAAAGCAGAATTTGATGCTGAAGGATTCTGAAAGTTTACATTCTATTCAAAGTTGTAAAACTGTATTGTGTCCTCCAAAAAATTATATTGTTCCCATTCAACTCTACCCAACTCAAAGTTTAATGACAGATAAGAGAAATAATTACCAAACATATGTCTGAGACTTTGTGCCTATAACATTCTATATTATTAGATTATAGGTTTTTCCCCTCCCTTAGGTACCTTAATATTCTTCATTATATTACCTTTTATTGTCCATATTTATTCCAATATTGAGGCCAAAGCCCACTTTCTAAGACAGAGAAGGGACTAAGATTTTTCTATCAGGAATTAATTTAAAGAATGGCCTAGAAGACAGGGTACATGTCATGAGCACTTACATGTCACGTGTTGTTCCATTTCACAATAACTATTTCATTTTCCCAGTAATAGTGATTATTATCCCCCTTTTCTAGAATAGGTCATGGATCCTTTAGGACCTTGAGTCATTTGCCCAAGTCCACACAGCCAATAGGTGGCAGAAGCATTATTTGAACTCAGATCCTCTTGCCACCAAGTACAAACTTTCTCTTCTACCAGTGCTACAAAAATAATTATTAAAATATTGATTTTCATAAATACTATAAGCTTAATAGATCAGCTGCTCAGGAGTATAATGATTGGGAATGTTAGCACTGTAGGTCATGCCCTTCTGATTTTTTTCTACCATGATTTGAAGGCTGGTGAGTGGCTCTTGAGGAATGCTTCACAGCTGTACTCTTCTGTTACTTTTGACTAGGTGGGTGGTGGTTCCTGGCTATCAGTACCATCCTGAAGAACTCATACATACCCAGATATGTTCCCTAAACAGTTCATACACACCCAGGTATATTCACTCCTGCCATCACCCCACTGCACTTGCATTTGGGGTGATGATTTCTAAGTTACAACTTTGAGAAGCGGGTCTGAACAGGTGACCGATAATGCCTATGCCACAGTCCAGCTCTCAGTTTCCCACACAGTAATGTTGATGCTGTGCTGAAACTGTTTCTGGGACAAGTTATTTTAAAATGTGATCAGAGAATAAACAGACAGATTGGCTCAACCCAATCTTGTATGTCTTCATAACAACTTTTCCTTCCCTTTCATCTTATAGTAGAGATATCTCCCAGGAGATTATCATACTTGAATTCTATTTCTTCTTGATTCTAATTCTTCCGGGAAGTTGTTTTTCTTCCTGCTTCCTTTTAATTTCTTTTCCACACCCTCTGTCTCTCTTTGCATGCCTCCCGACCACTGACCTCCCAAGTGCAACTTGGACATTTGACTTCTTTAGTGGGTTGTCTTTCACAGTTTCCAAAACCTTAATAATATATCACACATAAATATAACTCAGTGTTCATTTTTTCTCTTACCCCCCAGCAACCCTTTGCTCAGGCTTTTTGTCCTTTCAGTTCTTTCCTGCTGTGCCCCACAGCTACAATTGCCCTGAGGGAAGACATGACTGTACAAGGCTGGATGGCTTGTTCAGTATTCCTTGGGTTACTTTAAAAGTGCAGTTTAACTTGTGGCTGTGATTGACATTGACAGGTTGTAAATGGAATTATAGGCTAAATGATTAAAGTTTAGGACAACAGCATTTCTCATTTGCACACATTTTGTGGTTTGCTTCAGATTCTGAAGTGATACTTGGCTCTTGTTGAAATCCCACAAATATAGGTCTCTATACCTGTACAGATCAGTGGATGGGGAGAATGTCTGGGGTAATGCAGAGTTGGTCCTTGTGGGAAAGCCTCAGAGAGAGGAACTGTTGAATAAAAATGAAAATAGGCCACATTAGAGCTGAAAACACTTTTAATCAAGAGACCAGTCTAGTAAAACATGGTTTATATAGAGTATTATATAATTATTTGGAGTATATATAAATGAAACTCCTAGAAATTAACAGCACCCCAATTAAAAGTGGGCAAAGGACATGAAAAGAAAAATCACATGGTGAAGTACAAATAGCACTTAAGTGTTTAAAAAGATGTTCAACCTCTCTTGTAATAAAATAAATTTAACTACAGTGATGAACCATTTCTTAACAAGTTGAGAAAAATGCAGAATATACAGAATACAGAAAATAACTCTTGGGCATGTGCTTGCAATTTCTTGAAGGAGTGCAAAATGGTATACCACCTATAGAGAATTTGGTAGCATTTAGCAACACTATAAATGTTTTAATACTTAAATATGACAATCTTCTAGAAATGTATACCATAGATATACCAGGATAAGTATGAAATTTCATAAGTTTCACACTACTCATTATGTTACTACTTGTTACCTGAGTTCAGCAAAAGAGAACTGGTTGAGTAGATGATGATACATCCATGCAGTAAAATATAATAAAGTGTTTTTTTTTAAACGAGGACATTGTTTATGTATTACTGATAAGGAGAAGATAAATTGTTTCAAAATAAATAATATTGGAGGGAAAGCAACATGAAGAATAGCATATATTGTAGGTTGATTTTTGAGTAAAATAAGGGGAGGCAAATATTTATTTGTACAAGGATAAGAAACTGATGAAAACAGTTACCTGTAAAGGGTGAGAAGGAGGGGTCAGTAAGGGAAACAAGACTTCTCTATGTATTTTTCCATGTAGTTATAACTTAAATCATGTAATGCATTACCTGTGTATGTGTGTTTAAAAACACACACACACACACCTCAATTTAACAAAAAATTCCTGATACTGAAAACAAATGGAAAAAATTTAACTGGATATTGAATTGGTAATACAACTACATGGAGAAAAGATTTGTTTCAAGCAGCTTTAGAATATAAAAATTTTGACCATGCGTAGTGGGGGTGAATTCCAAGGACAGAAAGAACTATAAATATATTTTAAACTTAGTAGTTGAATCTTTTAAACTTTTTATATTGAGATAATTTTTGATCACATCCAGTTGTAAGAAATAATGAAGATTCCTCCCTCATCCAGTTTCTTCTAATGGTAACATTTTATGTAACTGTAGTCTAATATTACAACCAAATAATTGATATTGACACAGTCCGCCAGCTTTGTTCAGATTTCAACAGTTTTACATGCAC